>NC_134403.1:132447940-132747940 GCF_038048845.1 Mixophyes fleayi
AATGTAGTGTATATAAATGTTATTGAATTCTGCTAATAAAGTAATTTAGTCATTAAATTTCAGTTCAATTTAAGGCAGTTACTGCCGAGTTTCCATAGTAATCATATATTGATAGAACAAAAATGAATGTTATCAAAACTGATATGACTGCATCTGGCTTTTATAAGTAATGTGTTTTGCTACAATAAGTCCACATTTTTGCTACACTGCACCCCATTTACATAGAGCACTGGATGAACACATTTTTGGTATGGACCATAAAAATAATTATGCAAACCTTATTTGTACCATCTAAGAAACCATTTTTACAAATCAAAAGGTATTATTAGAAATTAGAGAGTTACATACTTAACTGTTTTAGTCCAGGGCTCTTACTGCCAGCTCCAAAGCAAAGTGTGGTTGTTGGTAAATTAGTTTGTTACAATGCATAAAATATATAGCGTAGACAACATAGTAATTAAAAACAAAAAGTAAAAAAAAACATACAAATTTCTTACAATTATTCTCTATTCCTTCCAGATTAATATACTGCATTAAAAACACATGTTTATCTCTTTTATTTATTTTTATTTGCATTAATTGTTTTTTGAAATGTATCACTTTATATTTGGCCCTACAGTATCCGTCAACAAAGATTTACTTTACAGCAAGACAGATGAGCTTGTAACTTATTTTCTCAAAATAAATCGAATAAAGGAAATGCATGCAAACATATGTTAAGGCTAATGGCATTCTTCCAAAATTGACTATTATCAGTTGCCGTCAAGGGAAATTATGACTTATTTTGAAAACAATATGTTTTGTAGATAATCTTATTGAATAAGACAAGCATACAGTCATATCTGATTGATGTTTTGTGCAAATTCTATTGCTAGATACCTTTTTATTTTTTAAGCTAAAGGGTTGTATAAATTTGTGATTTCCTTGTGCCCAAGGTACAGTGTGTTGAAGTGTGTTCACAAACATAATGGGACCTATTTACAGTTTCGTTAAAATTGAGGTACAACAAACTTTTTTGTGTAAGATAAACATTTACCTACTGCAAAGTCCTTGATATAGAGATTTTTGTGCATTATTGGCTTGTAGTTCCTTACACTTGGAGAATTAGAACAGAGGTGGGCAAGCCTAGGCTGAGTACAGTAAGGATGTGGTCATGTAATTGTGACACAATTTTACGTGGACACATCCATAGATAAACCTCTGTTGCATCCATGAGCCCCATTATGTACACTTAAACACATATAAAAAATAGGGATCACTACTCATTATGGGGTACATGTTCTCAGTTCACATGAGCATTTCTGATGAACACTGGGTGAGCTATGAATGAAAGAAAGTGCATTTACTTGCAGCCATGGCAGCATTCTTTGCTGTGTGTTTTCCATCGGTATCAGTGATTTCTAGTTGTTGGTGCATTCTAGCTACACCTCACATGTGTTTGATGCAACTCAAAGCACCTGTTATCAGGAGAAGCCCACATGGGTATGAGTCTGTTAATAAATAGGAGTTCTCCTTTTTGTTTGGTCTATCAACTGTGCAATTACTGCTACTACTATGTGAAGTATCATTCCTGCAGTTCACTGATTCAGCTGGTTGCTAGGCAAATAGTTACAAACTTCATTTAGCTCTCAGTCTGGCAGCTTTAGGTATGCAATCACCTACCACACTCATGAAGCTAATCATCCTGCAGTTCTGATTGGTGCTGCTGACATTATAAACCTCTTCCTTGCAGCATACCAATGCTGGTGATAGTTCCTGATTAACATTGTGTGCCTTGTATCCTGACCTGGTCTACTATCAGTGTTTGACCCAGATTGTTTATAGGAATTGCTGTTTTCTCCACTCCTGACTGTCGGCTTTGTTAAATGGATTTGCATTCATATAGCTACTTGCCCTGACCACTTGCTTGTTTAATGGATTCCCCTGTCTTCTCTACTCCTGATCCCTGCCTGTCTGACTCTGAGTTTTCAAAATACATTCTAGTTGCTCCCTACCTGTTACCATGAGCTGTCCACTCCATCAGACAGGTACAAGACTACTCTGCATTAACCCTTGCCTGTCTGGCTCAGAGTTCTGCTATTTACAGTCTGGTTGCTGACTTCCTACTGCCGTGTGCTGTCCACTCCATCACCCAAGTGCCAGACTATTCACATTAACCCTTGCCTGTCTGGCTCAGAGTTCTACTAATATATCCTGTTTGCTCATTACCTCCTACTGTGTTCTGTCCTCTCCATTGGGCAGGTGCTACATCAACAACTGCTACTACCCGAACCTAAGTCCTGGGGACAACCGAGTACTGTGGAATGTAACAAGTTCATCAGAAAGGGGGCTGCTAAAGGTGAACAGCTCAGTTGAGGATCTCATGCTACTCTGCCCTCAGAAGAGTCCTAATTTGACAATTGGTACACTGCTTTATCACTACTATTCTTTTCCAGTAAAGGTAATACCAAACATAGATACAAATAAAACAGTACATCCTTAAGGCAAAATTATTAAAAACAATGTTTTAAGTATATATGGCACTTGATAGTCATAACATAAGACATCTACACAACATAAAACATTATGATATTAAATATTAAACAACAATGTTGCATTAAAAATACTCTGTTACCTCTTTACATTGTGATTTACCATACCATATATTACTATTTTTCAGTTGTATGTATTTGATATAATATTTTTTTAAAATGGCTTTACCTGTACAGATGAAACTTGATAATCCGCCATAGACGACATCGTCATTATCGGGTAATATAAACGGACACCGTGTTTGTACTTCCAAACAGTATTGCTTGCAAGGAATTTTGCTACTGCATTCAAATTGAGTAACTTCAAAATAATGGGAACATAGCCATGACTTGTAGACAGCCTGAAAAAAAAGCAGAATGTAATGTTATATACATTTTACATTATATGTTTTGTTTTTTGGTAACTGAATACATTTATGCAACTAAACTTTAAATAGATAATAACTATTATACCAGGAACTTATAATAATGGTTATTTTGATAACTCCACTGTGCAATTTAGAGCCTAAACAAAGTGTATTTCTCATCTGGTTCCTCAATTAATTTATATGATCTATTGGTCTGCATATGAAGCCACTGCAACACATACTGAATATCTATTCCGTTAATTAGTTGCACATCTAGTTCTGTGCTACTGTTTTAAGCAATTTATTTGAAGACCATTCAACTGATAGCAAATCTTATCACAAACCAAAAGCAGAGTTGTCAAAAATCAGTTAATATAAGAATTTATTTAATTTACACTATTCATTGAAATATGCAATAACCATACAGCAAAATATTTGTTGCCAAAACATGTCATTCAATGATACTTTCAGTCCAAACCATTAAATATAAAAAGTATAAAAAGTATGAGATATAAAAGAGTTCTAATTCCTACTGTCATTGCAAAACTTCCAATGTAAAAGTATAAGTGTGCAGATTAGGACTTCATAGTTCCAGAATTCATATCCCTTTTGCGGCCTGGGGCACAGATGAACCCCTTCTTAACTATTGGTCATTTATAAATGACCATCCCTGTAGGCAGCCTGGGAATCCAGACTTGGGGCCAGAAACCATTTTGATATATGCTTCCAATGTGGAATGCATGGTACTTGGTTATTTAAGAGAGAAAAACATCACATGGTGGCATAATTAGGGCATTTCCCTAGTGTACAATCATGGCCAAAAGTTTTTAGAATGACACAAGTATTGGTTTTCACAAAGTTTGAGGCTCCAGTGCTTTTAGACCTTTTTGTCAGATATTGCTCTGGTATACTGAAGTACAATTGCAAGCATTTCATAAGTGTCAAAGGCTTTTGTTGACAATTATATTAACTTTATACAAAGAGTCAATATTTGCAGTGTTGACCCTTCTTTTTGCTGGCCTTCTTGACACCAGGCCATCCTCCAAAAGGCTTCACCTCACTATGCGTGCAGATGCACTCGCACCTGGCTGCTGCCATTCCTGAGCAAGCTCTGCACTGGTGGTGCCCCGATTCCGCAAATTTAGTATATGGTCCTGGCGCATACTGGACGTACTTGGGCACCCTGAAGCCTTCTTCACAACTATTGAACCTCTCTCCTTGCAGTTTTTGATGATCCGATAAATGATTGATTTAGGCCTGGGAAGCCTTTTTTGTGCAAAGCAATGATTACTGCTCGTGTTTCCAGTTCCTTGTTCTTCCTCTGTTAACCATGGTTAACAGAGGAAGAACAATATTTCAAGCACCACCCTCCTTTTAAAGCATCCAGTCTGTTATTCTAACTCAATCAGCATGGCAGAATGATCTCCAGCCTTGTCCTCGTCAACGCTCTCACCTGTGTTAACGAGAGAATCACTGACCTGGTGTCAGCTGGTCCTTTTGTGGCAGGGCTGAAATGCAGTGGAAATTTTGTTTTTTTTTATAAAACTCATTGTCATGGCAAAGAGGGACTTTGAAATTAATTGTAATTCATCTGATCACTCTTCATGACATTCTGGAGTATATGCAAGTTGCCATCATAAAAACTGAGTCAGCAGACTTTGTGAAACATAATATATGTGTCATTCTCAAACCTTTTGGCCATGACTGTATTGCAGGTCAGTTTGATAAGAGCAAAATTTCCAAAACTAACTTCTGCATTAGGCTACAATATTTTTCATGTTTCACTGGCAAAATTCGGCCTCAAGTGTTCCCAGTCCTAACCTAACCACACTGCACAGCAGAGCTTAACTGTCATCACCCCAGCTCTATTAACAAATTATAAATTCTGCAAAACGCAAATCTGCAAATCAAGTGCACAATAGCAGGCAAGATATCAGACTATACGAGTAGATCAAAGATTCAAGCAAATAATCTAATATTATCCTGCTTGTCAATATCTATTAGATGCAGGTACCATTTTCGGAATGAAGTGTATTTTATGTATTCATTAATATTTTATAATTCTGTGTACATATATATATATATATATATATATATATATATATATATATATATATATATATATATATACAGTATACACACACCACACACACACACACACACACAGTGAATTATCTAGAGTATTCCCACAGTGCTGCTCTCCCTAGTGGTTTCTTTTGTATAGTTTATTGAGAGGTGTGCAATGTTTCTGTGAACAGCAACTGTAATGGATTTGTGTTTATTTACTTAAATAATAATTATACAAACAATACATATACGGTGGATGAAGTGGGCTGCTGGATGGTGGTATGCCATACCCGTCACTTCTACTGTCTTCATTGTAAAACTATTCTAAATTTTTACTTTGACGACTCTGTGTGTGTGTATATATATATATATATATATATATATATATATATCACAGTATATATATATATATATATATATATATATATATATATATATATAACACAGTATATATACATTAGTGGTTGGTGGGGCGGCAAGGTGGGGAGAGGGCGTAAGGACGGCAGCTGTGTATTAGCCTAGGGCAGCTGGAACCTTTAACAATGCCGGACTCCTTCTAATGTCCATTATACAGTGAATAGTTTCCCTCCCATGTCCATTACACAACACACAGCCCTCCTCTGATGCCCATCTTACAATGCAGAGACAACCCCCTGACATTCATCATAAATTGTCCAGCCCCTCTCTGCATCATTAAATACCCAGTTATCATCTGATACCTGGAATAATGTACAATGATCCCTCTGATATCCATCACAGCCCTGCTCTGATGTCCATCATACTACACACAATCCACCTCTGAAGTCCATATACAATGCAAAGTCTCTGAACACATATCATTCACCCGCACATGAACTATGTCTGTTTTGCTGGTTGAGTTTTAACTTGTACTTGCCACGGTGAAAATGGTTGAAAAGGCTGGGACATGTGTATAAATAAGCTACATAACGTTCTTCAGGAAATATCCACTGACTATTTAAGTCCACTGAAATTCAGCTTGGAAAAGCAGGTAATTTGGTTATAGCCTGCATCATGCACTTTTACTGAATGAGGCTCTGCAGTCATTATCACGTCCCAGCCTCGGTCAGTGTTTTGTATTTGTTGCAGTTGGTACAAGTTTAATGAGAATTGGCTATGCTAATCTATAAAGAGTGGGAAAAAATTATTATAACAAGCGCGGAGCCCCCAAGAGTGCTGTAAATTGCCTTTTTTGTCTTTGCCAAATGTTGGCCTTGTCAGGATTTTGGAATTATAAAACACTGTATGTGGTGAGCATGTCTCGAAGATCGGTATCGCCTGTATTACTAATATGTGGGACACAAATGAAAATAATTACCAGGTGACCAGACTTGATTGCCTCATACTGTACACTAGTGCAACATTAGCCTTAACATGTTTTATGTGAAATATGCAAGAAAATACAGAAGTAGTAACAGTCTTGTCAATTGTACAACACTTTTGCACATATCCCATAGTATATGACACAGCTTTAGAAACATTTTGACATTCAATTCAAAGCAATATGTGTAACTGCATTAGTCATGATGCTAAACTGTATTGTGATTTTGCAGTCAGTGGAGCCTAGACTCACAGTACATGTTTCCAGGCTTTGCTATTCCTAGAAAAGCAACCAAATTATGCTAACCACCTGTCAACAGCAACCATGGTCCACCATCTGCTCGGTCACAGGAATCACACCATGTAAACTAGCTTTTGAGGAATGTGCCAAAACCAACCTGAGAGTGTAGTTTCTTCTGTTTTGATACTTGTCAATTTTACATGTATTTCCAGGCATTATATAAATAACCTTAGTGTTACTTTTCCCTCTACACTATACTGTATGTTGCAAACACAAAACAACAAACTGTAGATGTGCTGTGTTCTCCTCCATCCTTCAATCATGCAGAAGTTTGTGACCCTGACCTCTACCACTTTTCACATATATGGGTATAAGAGAAAGAAATGTATTCAACCAGTAAATAATTGTTTTATGCTGGTAGGTTTATATAGGAATAAATGTTTCCCTGTAAATTCTGTCCCTCCAAGAAAAAGTTTAGTATGACCTGCCCACAAATCCAGGCCTTGCAGCTGCACACTCAGTACTCAACATTCTTTGTAAAGACAACATCAAAGCCAGACCATTAAGTGCCTTGTGCTGAAAATTCCGATGGTCTAATTATCATTATGGACTTGGTGCCAAGTTATATTGTGTTATTAATGGATACATTTCCATAAATACATACTGACTAAATACATTTCCTTTCCAGGAACTCAAACATGAAATTCTCTTTCTCCAAAATGTACATACCAATTTTATCCCCAACAATAATTACATTAAATACCTGGGATGGCTGTTATTTAAAAAAACAAAAACATTTCAATCTCAGCCTTGAATTTGTCCTGCCTAACTTGGTTGAAGAAAATGTCAAACAGAGATGAAAAAAATTGAATGTTCCCTGACTATGGTGATAAAATGCTCCATAAATACATGAATTTACTGAAAATTACCCACTCAGAATAGACCCCACTCAAATTTGTTGGAATAAATGTAGGTCTCTAAAACAGATTTCATTTTAATGCATATAACTTTTCAATCTGAGTTTGCCACAGGTTTCCCATCTATTTCCTGAAACATTGGATCTGTTCATTTAATGAAATGCAGGGGAATTTTGATTGTCGCATCATGAGTATTGGGCATACAGACAGGGTCATCATACCTAGGGAGACTCAATAAAGATTTCACAGGAATTGACTACCTTGACTAACATAAACATTCTGTTTCCAATAGAAAATGCTAGAAAATGCTTTTGTCTCTTTAGCAAGAGAATGATAACTTGGAAAGACAAGCAAGGAAATGAGAATTAGGCAACACAGTAGACAAATCCCAAGAGTCAGAACTTTTTTTTTACTTTTACACATTCAGATATTTGCTGATGGTGGCAAGATTCAGGTACCTAAATCCATGTATGCTGGGTGTGCTTTAAACTTTTATAATTTTTTAAGGGAGGTAACAGGAAAATCCACATAGTAAGTAGAAGGGGAAATGCTGACTGACATTTGACCTGGATCTTGAAATTGTTGAACATTCTAGTATCTAGTTATAAAAAATCCTTTCTAAACATCTGAATAATGCAACTAAAAATGGTTATTCCACTCCATCAGAAGTCCTCTAGTCCTCCATATATCCAAGAAGGTTTTAAAGAAATGATTTTTATATGGCAATGAAAGATATCATACTTGTTGTGCTATATTGTAATACAGAGTTTGTATCCTCCTGGTATCCTCCTGGAACTACTGTGAAGACTTAAAGGAAACAGTGGAATCTAAGTTACATTTTAATCCCCTGCTTGATCTGCCACTATGAGTTTGGTATTATATTGGTTTTAGATTAAGGCCAAGGCCCTATAAACTTAATTCATATAATTACATGGAGTACTGGTTTTCTGCACTTCCTAGGTTTTCTCCATCCCCTCTTCCTACCACAATTCTACCTCTGTATACCTCCCTTCCATACTCATGTGATCTGATTTGCTTAGTTAGAGGGAGCTCTTTGTATCTGATATATTGTTGGTTTCCAATAAACTAAGATTACATAGAAAAATAATTACATTAACAAAGACATCCACCCAAAATAATACTGTAATACTACCCTCCAAAAATAGAAAAACCGCCAAGGCCCAATGTTCTGCACTATTCCTCAGATACTTACTCCCCAAAGCATGATCAGATGTAGACTCTTCGGCTAGACAATGCTGGAGAATGTAGGTCTCTATAACTCTTCTGTCAAGAGCTCTGATTGGACTGCTGCCCAGCCACTCATTCAGCAGTATTATCATAAGAAAGCATGTATTTACATAAATTCTTGAAGTTCAAAATTATCCTGCCTTCACTGGCAGGAGAACTTCCTGATGTTTTTGGTCAGTCATCAGGAGTGAGCAGATAGAAGATGGCTGGACATTAGACACTTTGTCACTCACCAGAGTGTGAGTGCCTCCACTCTGGTACGTGGTTCTCCATCTTTCCCGCTCACACCTGTGTGGAACCGCGGCCGTCCGCCATCCTGTCGCACTGGGCATGCACAGGTCCCTTTAACAACTACACCTGACCACTAATGTGATTGATGGATCAATCACCCCTCCCTACTTAAGGTACCTGCAGCCTTAGGTAGTGGCCTGATCTTGAAGTCTCACTCCCAGTGAACTTCTATAGGTGTGTGCAGTTTCCAAACTGCTTCCAGCTCTACTCCTGTGTGCAGTTTCCAAACTGCTTCCAGCTCTACTCCTGTGTGCAGTTTCCAAACTGCTTCCAGCTCTACTCCTGTGTGCAGTTTCCAAGCTGCTTCCAGCTCTACTCCTGTGTGCAGTTTCCAAACTGCTTCCAGCTCTACTCCTGTGTGCAGTTTCCAAACTGCTTCCAGCTCTACTCGTGTGTGCAGTTTCCAAACTGCTTCCAGCTCTACTCGTGCTTCAGCTTCCACGCTGCTCCCTGCTCAACTCAGCGGCGGTTCCCATACCGCTACAACGCTTCACTTCTCAGCTGATCCCGGTTCTACACAACTGGGTATGCTCTACTGACTATTGACTATTGCCTATTGCTCGCATACCAGTTGTATCCATTGTTGTTTGCTGCACAGGGTACAAGTACCCATATAGACTGTGTTACTGCATTGCTTCATTTAGGACAAGCTTTCACTCAAGCTACGATATCTCCTCACGCTACTACTTAGCGTTATTGTACATATCTGCTGTGACCAGCTTCTCCTCACTGCAAGGCATCTACTCCATACAGACTATTCATTGTGCCTTCCATCTCTGCCTCACAAGACATTGCTCTACTCGCACTGTTTCCATAGAGCCACAGTTCGCCTTTTAACTTCACTCTCCTGCACCTGGACAAGTCCTCATTCCTTCTCACAACAGTGGTACAACTTGCTGCACGCAGACCACTGACTTCCCTGCTACCTACCCGCACCTGGACAAGTCCTCCTATCACAGCGGTGGTACAACTTGCTATACGCAGACCACTGACTCTCCTATTACCTACCTACACCTGGACCAGACTCCTCACCATAGCGGTGGTACAACTTGCTGAACGCAGACCACCGACTACCCTGCTACCTACCTGCACCAGTACTATTCTTCCCATCACTACAGTGGTACAATATGCTGTACGCAGACCACTGACTCCTCCTCTACCTACCATCACCTATCCACGTCCACTCCTCGTGTCTACATTATCTTCAGCCTCCAGTTTACTGTTTCAAGTCGCTGACTTTCCTCTAACCATAGCTGCAAGTCGCTGACTTCCTCAGACTATCTCTACTCTCCTGCTGTTGTGTCACTCCAATCATTCACCTGCCTGCTTTGAGGTGCGTGCCATAACCCCGCCTCTCTAGCAGAGTTCCATCTGGTGAAACTCGGGTAAGCAACTCCTAGTGCCCGTGACACACTTGAAGCTCTGTTTGGATAGAGTTATAATATAAATGCAATTATAGTTGGACTTTTATTTTCTAAAGTCGATAAAATAATATTGGGACAATTTCACAAATCGATTGCATCATTTGTGAATCTTACAATAAAACAATCATTTGTAAAGTATAATTTAAACAAATGTGATGGATTTGTGGGCTTTATGTGACAGTAGTCTGCTTATTGCTAATCTGGCCATGAGTATAATTGTATTATTCACAAAAGTTTATTGAAGTTTACCACCTACATAAAGATGGAATTGGGAAATGTTATTATATTTTATTTTAAACAACCTCTCAGGGTAACAAACAACAGAAGGCCCCTATGCTCCTCTTTTTTTCTGTTTTCTTCACTAAAAAAAATATTGTCAATTAGCTGACTCCCTCACTCTCTGCTCTCCCTTTCTCTGGTTTGTGAATCTCTATCACCACTTTCTGAGAGTTGCTTGGGTTCCTGGCCTACACTGAACTCTAATTGGCTGCCGGGGTTAAAACCAGGACAGGACATAAAAAAATAAGATGAAAGCTGTTGTGCGTGGAACACCCCACTACCTGTTTAGAGGGGGAGAGAGCCTCTGCGAATTATCAGCGACAGCAAGGGTCTCTATGTATACTTAGCACTAGATGTAGCTCTGAATGACACATTTAGAAACAGCTATTAATCAATGTTGTAAACTTGCTACCAAGCAGTAGATATGGTTCATGTTTTTATCCTTGTCATCAAGTATTGCTCAGTATATTATACTTGATAGTAGTTTTGGCTCACTTGGCAACAGAGGTAGCTCAGCACATTGTACTAGGCACTACATATAGTTTAGTATTGTATAACTAGCAGAAGATATGGCTCACATTATTATATTTAACACCAGATATTGCTCAGTATATTATACTTGATGTCAGACATGACTCAGTTTATTAAACTTGGTATGCTTCACCAAACAGTTTGTTTGAATTATCTTTGCTCCACCACTGGTAAAAAATAATTGTCTATGCAATAGGTTTACTGAGATAAACTTATATGAGCAATATTCTAGAGTTAATGAACAGTTCAAATTTCTGAGATATTACTAATGAAATGATGATATTGAGGTAGATTTACCAATAATTATTTAAAGGAACAGTGGTAGTGTTAACCTTGCCAACAATCAAATTTTAGCTGTCATTTTCTAGAATGTGTACTAAATAAATGATAACTAGCATTTGATTGGTTGCTATGTGCAACATCTTCACTTTTTATTTTTTATAAAGTGTGATTACAGTCATAGCCATAAGTATTGGATTTCACAAAGTTTGCTGCTTCAGTGTTTTTAGACCTTGTTGTCAGATATTGCTATGGTTTAGTGAAGTCAAATTATAAGCATTTAATAAGTGTCAAAGGCTTGTATTGACTATTACATTAAGTTTATGCAAAGAGTCAATATTTGCAGTGCTGACCCTTGTTTTTAAAGACCTCTGCAACTCACCCTTGCATGCTGTTAATCAACTCCTGGGCCACATACTGACTGATGGCCGCCCATTCTTGCCTAATCAATGCTGAGAGTTTGTCAGAATATGTGGGTTTTCCTGTGTCCACCCGCCTCTTGAGGATTGACCACAAGTTCTAAATGGGATTAAGGTCTGGGGAGTTTCCTGGTCATGGACCCAAAATTTTATTGTTTTGATCCCTGAGCCACTTATTTATCAATTTTGCCTTATGGCAAGGTGCTCTATCATGCTGGAAAAGGCATTGTTCATCACCAAACTGTTAATTGATGGTTGGGAGAAGTTGCTCTTGGAGGATGTTTTGGTACCATTCTTTATTCATGGCTGTGTTCTTAGGCAAAACTGTGAGTGAGCCCACTCCCTTTGCTGAGAAGCAACCCCACACATGAATGATCTCAGAATGCTTTGCTGTCGGCATGACACAGGATTGATGGTAACACTCATCTTTCCATCTCCGGACAAGCGTTTTTCCAGATGCCCCAAACAATCTGAAAGAGGATTCAACAGAGAAAATGACTTTACCCCAGTTCTGAGTAGTCCAATCCCTGTACCTTTTGCAGAATATCAGTCTGTCCCTGATGTTTTTCCTGGAGAGAAGTGGCTTCTTTGCTGGCCTTCCTGACATCAGGCCATCCTCCAAAAGGCTTTGCTTCACTGTGCATGCAGATGCACTCACACCTGCCTGCTGCCATTCCTGAACAAGCTCTGCACTGGTGGTGCCCCGACTCCGCAAATTTAATATATGGTCGTGGCGCTTGTTGGATGTTCTTGGGTGCCCTGAAGCCTTCTTCACAACTATTGAACCTCTCTACTTGAAGTTTTTGATGATCTGATAAATGATTGATTTAGGCCTGTGAAGCCTTTTTTGTGCAAAGCAACGATTACTGCTCGTGTTCCTGTTCCTTGTTCAATGATTTCAAGCACTACTATCCTTTTAAAGCTTCCAGTCTGTTATTAACTCAATCAGCATGACAGAGTGATCTCCAGCCTTGTCCTCATCAACACTCTCACCTGTGTTAACGAGAGAATCACTGACCTGATATCAGCTGGTCCTTTTGTGGCAGTGCTGAAATGCAGTGGAAATGTTGTTTTTTTGATAAAAAATCATTGTCATGGCAAAGAGGAACTTTGAAATTAATTGCAATTCATCTGATCACTCTGAGTAAGCTCTTTGCTGGGGATGCCCTGATCCCGCAGCTGAATCAATTTTAGGAGATGGTCCTGGCAATTGCTGGATGCTCTTGGGTGCTTTCTTCACAACTATTGAACCTCTCTCCTTGAAGTTCTTGATGATCCGATAAATGGTTGATTTAGGTGCAATTTTACTAGCAGCAATATCTTTGCCTGTGAAGCCCTTTCTGTGCAAAGCAATGATTACTACACATGTTTCCTTGCAGATAACCATGGTTAACAGAGGAAGAACAAAGATTTCAAGCACCACTCTCCTTTTAAAGCTTCCAGTCTGTTCTAAATCAACTCAATCAGCATGACAGAGTGATCTCCAGCCTTGTCCATGTCAACAGTCTCACCTGTATTAATGAGAGAATCACTGACCTGATGTCAGCTGGTCCTTTTGTTGCAGGGCTAAATTCTGGAGTATTCTGGAGTAATTGCAAATTGCCATCATAAAAACTGAGGCAGCAGACCGTGTGATAATTAATATTTGTTTCATTCTCAAAACTTTTGGCCATGACTGTACATGTGTATTTAAATACCTTGATTCATCTAATTCATATATGAATTTCTAAAAAAATTAAATTTGTGAAGACACAATATTGAACATTATAGATTTTGGCAGAAGTAGGGAGGAAGAACTGATAATGAGAACATTTCCAGCCCTTTTCAACACTGTAAGTCTATGCAAAGCTCACATGTAAACTGTATACATTGTACAAGAATGTAAAGTGTTTTATTTTGACAGTGGTTGCTGGAAATTTACAGCTCATACAAATCTCAGCAACTTTCTGTAGTCTATAGCTAAGTATTAAATGTTTTTAAAATATGTTTTTCAAGTTCAATCTCAACTAATCTTTTTATTGTGCTACCCTTCTGCATTCAGAAACACTTCCAAAGGCTTTTATGTCCATGTAGAGTTCTTTCACCACTGCTCATGTGGGAACAATTTTTGCATATTTTAAGACAACAAAAGAAACCAATGCTATTATAGGACAAGTGTACATTTCTTCCAAATGTTTTACTGTTTTACTGTTACGTCTAAAATTTACATGCCAACTACAAATTTGGCATCTCTCATGTAACTGGCTTCAGCACCAAATATAGCAAGAACCTCAATCATCTTACAATCTCAAAAATTGCATAAATCATTGAGTAAAGCTTAGTGGTAAGTTCTTAGTTTTACGTCTATTTTGTTTATCCTCTGTGCTGAATTTCCCGTTCCAGGATAAACTGCATATCATGATACAGATAATTTGACCATTATGTGCTGTATTCACTAGGGATCAATTTGCTAAAATGAATAGGATTACACTTTTTCTAACATTAATTTACAAGTAACAGAGTGAAGATGACTGCCTGTTATGTCTGCTAACAACAAAGTCATGTTGGGGCATGTGCCTAATGTCTGCTCCCTGTTGCATCATTTATTTGAAAAGAAGGAAGCTACAGATATTATCTATCTAGCTATTTCTCTATATCTATCTCCCTCCTGTACCTGTTTGTCCACCCTCCCTTAGGATGTGAGCTCGTATGAGCAGGGCCCCTCTCCCCTCCTGTCTCCATACCTGTTCTTCTACTCCATCTTCACTCATATGTCTGCCCGGAGTTCTGAAGTATTGGTACTTTGTGTTTATTGCTGTGTACTATGTCACCCTGTATGGTCTCCTGTTTGTATTATGTACGGCGCTGCGGAAACCTTGTGGCGCCTAACAAATAAATGATAATAATAATAATCTATCTATCTATCCATCCATATCTATCTATCTATCTATCTATCTATCTATCTATCTATCTATCTATTTATCTATCTATCTATATCTATCTATCTATCCATATCTATCTATCTATCTATCTATCTATCTATCTATCTATCCATATCTATCTATCCATATCTATCTATCTATCTATCTATCTATCTATCCATATCTATCTATATATCCATATCTATCTATATCTATCTATCCATATCTTTCTATATCTATCTATCCATATCTATCTATCCATATCTATCTATCCATATCTATCTATATATCTATCTATCTATCTATCTATCTATATCTATCCATATCTATCTATCTATCTATCTATCTATATCTATCTATCTATCTATCTATCTATCTATATCTATCCATATCTATCTATCTATCTATCTATCTATCTATCTATCTATCTATTAAATCTATCTATCTATCTATCTATCTATCTATCTATCTATATCTATCCATATCTATCTATCTATCTATCTATCTATCTATCTATCTATCTATCTATCTATCTATCTATCTATATCAATCCATCCATCTCTCTATCTCTGAATTAATAGATTAACAGAGGAGAAAATTGATTTTGTAATAAAACATTTCATTTTCAGCCTCTTGCTTCACTTTAAAGAACAATTGTGAATAAGACAGAACTGAGAATTTGGGATGAGTCATAATTGGTTTACATTAATGTCTTCAAAATGCTTTTACTCCCCAAGCCTTTATATTATTTATTTTACTTAACCTATTCTTCTAGGCCAATGAAAGTGTCTAATGAGACCAAGGTTGAACTTGTTGGCCTTAATTCTAACAGATAGGCACAAAGGCAACACAGCTCATCACCCAAACTACACAGTCTTCAAGAGACCTAGGATTTGGGAGAAATCTATCCCACAAGGACTATGACCAAAGGATAGAGGGAATGCCTGGAGTGACTTGGTGTGGGAACATAATTGAGTGCCCAAGTAAAGGCTCAGACCTAACTCCAATAGTGAATCCCTGGGGTAAATCAATATTTCTGCTCCCTCTTTAACTCATTAGAACTCAAGCAATGATGCAAAGAAGAATGGAATTGTACGAAATTGCAGTAACCAGACATACAATCTGTTAGTGTCTTACCCAAAAAGATTCACAGTTGCAACATATTATATTGTTTTTTTATTTGTAGTTAATGCAGGAAAAGCTTTAGAGTTATTTTTTTATTTGAGATTAAGAATATTTTGGGATCAACTGTGATAAAAATTCCCAAACACTTTCTGATCACATTATATTAGAAATTAAAATGTAAAAGAATGTCAAAAGGAGTTATTAATTTTTAAGGCCACTGTTTACAGTCATGTTAAAAAGAAAGTACACCCTCTTTTAAGTCCTAAAATTGGATATATTTAATCTCATGTGACAAATAACACATACCATATTTTACTTTGTCCTTATTTATTCAGTAAATAGTAAGTCAACATAAAGAGGTGATGCGTAAAAATGTTAAATAAATGTTAAATTAAATAAAAGTACATTTATACTACTTCCATACAAGTGCACTTCACCATCAGGATGTGCTGATATATACAACCAGAGCCTTTGACAGTTTGGTCTGGAGCATTCAGGTTTGTAGTAACACCAAGCCAAGTAGAACATACGTCTGCAATCATCTCAGAGAAGCAAGTGTTGCTGCTCATCAGTCTGTAAAGCGCTGTGAGGCCATTTCCAAACAATTTGATTTCCATCATTTAACAGTGAGAATGATTATTTATAAGTGGAGAATACTAAATCTTCCCATGAATGATCATCAAAGCAATTTCTCCTAAAGATCACAATGTAGGATGTGCATAGAAATCGCTAAGAACCCAAAAGCTATATCCATAAATTGGCACACCCCTTTCAATATGGTACATGTTAATGAGTCTACCACTGAACAAGTATAGCTATCATGGGAGGGTAGCCAGAAGAAAGCCCCTTTGTTCCCCCAAAAAACCCAAGTACAGCTTAGGTTTGCAAATTTGCATTTTAATGAAATACAAGATTTTTAGAGCAATTGCCTCTGGACAGACAAGACCAAATGGAGTGGATTAGACTTAATTAATAATGCCATGTTTGGCAAAAGCCAAACACAGTGTATCATCATGAGAGGGGTGATTATGTGGACTTGGTTTGCTGTAACATTATCTGGACACCTTGCAGTAATTGACTCCACATTGAATTCCTCTTCATACCAGACTATTCTAGAGGAAAACGTGAGGCTATCTATCCAACAATTGAAGCTTGGCTAATATGATGGGTTCTGAGGATAACATGTTTAAATTCTGCCTTTTCCACATTAAAATCATCTTGAGAAAGACTGTCCTAAAATATTGAATATATGTGTATATATATATATATATATATATATATATATATATATATATATATAAATATAAAAAGAGAGATAGTGATTAGACCAAACGGCGCTTAGTGAATATCACCAGTAAAGTGCTAAAAGTGCTCAGTAGCAAAATAAAGAGGATCACATACAGTAGGCTGCTTCACTTCCAAATGCACCAAATTGCAGATGCAGATAACCTAGATAAATATAAGGAGAGAAGCGCCAAACATAGTGTGATACCATATATAAATAACACATGTATTCAAGTGCTGTATTAGCCGCGTACCAAATAGTAAATAATTCAGGCTTATCTGTTATGATTCCAGCTCCTCCTCAGTAGAGGCCAGATTCACACTAGAACTCGAAGAAAAATGGTAACATAGTGTAATATGTTCAAAGATAATATATTTAAAAGGGTTTTATAACATATCCAAATGCAAGAGTAAGCAAATGCCCGTACATCAACACAGATTAAAATTGGCTTATCTGAACAGGTTCTCCGGTGTCCCCAAAGATATTCCTTAAACAGGGGACAGAGTCCACTACAGTCTAGAGGAACTCACAAAACACCTCCTTCATCCTAACGCGTTTCGTCTAGAAGACTTTATCAAAAGGTAGTAATCATTAGTAGCACATTGCCTCCTTTTATAGTCTAAATAATATAATTAAACTTGTAGGCGCCAGGTTCTAGTTTCCGTCCATAGTTCCGCCTAAATCACTTCAGGCGGCCTTACGATACATCACATCTGCCCTCACAAGGATGAAAAGACATCTCCGTCTAACTTCCGCCCATGATTCCAGTTACATCACTTCCGCCTGCCTCGCGGTATCTCATATCCGCCCTTACGAGGCTCAAGCGGATAAATTTCTCAAACGGGCATCCGCCCTTAAAGTGCGGGCATAGAAAAATACTTAACTACAGCAAGGACTATAGGAGGCGAATTATATAGAGAACAAAACATCTCTCTCAGAGCAGCAAGATCATATACATATCATTCCCACAAGCGAAATAACAATTACACAAAATTGTAACATACAGAGGATACATAATATTATACAAAATTGTACAATAGAAATTATACAGAGTAGTAAAAGATATTAATAAAATATTATATAAAATAATAAAAGACAGAATGGGAGAGACAAATAATAAAATATCATTAGAACATATCATATAAAAGGTATTATCTCAAAAGCCTCTTTAAGACCTAAAGGTGCTAAAGTTCTTAATTTATAAATCCAGTACATTTCCCTACATGCCAATTTCTTGACAAGATCCCCCCCTCTAGAACCAAGAGCTACGTGTTCTATAGCTTTAAACTTCAAAGTACTTGGGTCTCCATTGTGGATTTTGGAAAAATGTCAAGAAACTGAGTGTGTATCAGATTTGTTTTTAATTGCTCTTATGTGTTCTTGAATACGCAACTTTAACATCCTTTTCGTCTTCCCTATATACTTTAAATGACATGAGCATTCAAGTACATATATTACCGATGTAGTTTGGCAATTGATCATTCCCTTGATTTTAAATTCATTTAGATTATCAGAGTCACGAAAAGTTTTGTTATTAGAATCCACCCATTTGCAGACGTTACACTTTAGACATTTTAGAAAGCCATCTTTTAACTTCGATAGAAAGGTTTCATTTTTCTTTTTACTTTGTAACATACTGGGTGCCAGCAGCTTTTTTAGATTAGTTTTCCTGAAGACAATATCCGTTTTTTCCAGTAATATTGCGCCCAGGACAGGATCCATCTTAATAATGCCCCAATATTTATTAATAGTATGTCTAATTCTTTTATTCTCAATATTATACTCAGTTATGAAAGGGATTATTTCTTTCTTATTTTCTTTTTTCTTCTAAACTAACATATCCTCCCTTTTCTTTTGTCTAGTTTTATTCAAGGCACTCTTCAACAGGGTCTCGGGGTAACCGCGTTCTCTAAATCTTTCCTCATATATTTGCAATTGGGTGTCACATATATCAGGATTTGAGCAATTCTTTTTAATTCGACTAAATTGGGAGAATGGAATATTCTCCTTCCATCTATCCAAATGACAGCTGTCATAGTGCAGGTAACTGTTGCTGTCAACCTCCTTAATTAAGGTACTAGTTGTAATACAGCCATCTTTATTCTCCAATATCAAATCTAGAAACTCTATGCGAGTTTCATCAAATTTAAAAGTAAAAGTTAGATTAAAGTCATTCAACCCAATGAATTGGAAAAAATTCCAAAAAAAGCTCTTCGGTGCCATCCCAGATAATGACAATATCGTCAATATAACGTTTATAAAAGACGATATTATCCCTATACGGATTATTAGAATAAATTTGAATAGACTCCCATTTTCCCATAAAAAGGTTAGCAAAGCTAGGGGCAAAGATTGTGCTCATAGCTGTGCCACAAATTTGAATATAAAATACCTCCAAGAATTTAAAATAATTATGCGACAGAATAAATTTAGCAAGATCACATATAAATTGTCCATGACCCTCAGTTATATTAGTATCTAGTTCTAGAAAGTACTTTAAAGCCTCTACTCCTTTTATGTGTCCAATTTATGTGTATAAAGCTTGGACATCAATAGTATTTATATCCACCTTTCCATTCAAAAGATTCTAGTAATTGTAATAAGGAAGTTGTATCCTTCAACAAGGCTGGTAGTGCAGTAACATATATCTTCGGTAATATATCCACATATTGAGAGGCGGAACAGGGCAAACAATCAATCCCTGCTATTATAGGGCGCCCTGGTAGGTAGGTTTCACCAGGGTTTTATGAAGCTTAGGGAGGTAATAAAATATCGGGTTGATGGGATTTTCTCGTAATAGATATTGCAATTCATCCCTATTTATGATGTTATCATTTAGAGCTTCATATAACATTGTACGTAATTCATCAACATACAATTTTGTTGGATCTCCTATTAGAATACGGTAAGAGTTTGAATCAACCAATAATCTATTAGCCTCATTAATATAATCAATCTTATCAAGGACCACAATACCCCCCCTTATCTGCTTGCTTTATGACAATTGTATCATTATCTATCAGAGTTTTTAGGGCTATCTTTACTTTTCCTGAGAAGACAAATTATTCTTAAATTTTATTTTGGATCTCTGTTTATCAATTAGGTCTTCCTTAACTAACTGATAAAAAACTTCAATATTGCCTCCCTTAGATTCTAACACATAAAATTTTAAAGGTATTTTAAGACCTGATTTAGATTCTGGGAATATACTAGAATTTTTAGTTTGATCAAAACTTTCAGTTTCTTTTTTCTGAAAATGACGTTTCAAAGTAAGCCTCCTAACAAATTTATTGAGGTCTAAAAAAAGTTGAAAATCATCAGCTTTATTTGTTGGAGCAAAAGAGAACCCTTTCTTTAATAGATTAATTTCATCAGTTGAAAGTTGGTAATTTGACAAATTAAAAATTCCTTTTTTGTCAATGTTAGGGGTATTAACTACATGTTCCGCCTTTTTCTCTCTCTGGGTTCCAGCCTGTTTTCCTCTCCTTCTGCATATCTTCTTTTTAGTGGTGATGCTTGTTTTATATTTTCCCTTAGATTGAATTTTTGAAATATTGTATCCTCTTTGGGAGTTGGAGTGGGAGATAAAAAAAATCTTCATCCACACTCACACATATGTAATAAAACCCTTTTAAATATATTATCTTTGGACATATTACACTATGTTACCATTTTTCTTCGAGTTCTAGTGTGAATCTGGCCTCTACTGAGGAGGAGCTGGAATCATAACAGATAAGCCTGAATTATTTACTATTTGGTGCGCGGCAAATACAGCACTTGAATACATGTGTTTTTTATATTTGGTATCACACTATGTTTGGCGCTTCTCTCCTTATATTTATATATATATATATATATATATATATATATATATATATATATATATATATATATATATATTGGTCATTCCATGTCAGTTCTACCATGGTTGTCCACCACCCATCTCAGATTTCTACGAATTTTTCTTAGCTAAGAGAGGATGTCAAAACAACTATTTCTGCCAAATATCTCTACTGTCTGACAGTTAGTTGATTAAATATTGTTTTTGCCAATTTCTTAAATAATTTACTAATTGCGGGTTCTTTATCCAGGTTATTTGAAGTACCGCGGATGTTTATTAAGGAATCACCACAAAATTTGGACTCCTAAGGTAACTCTTCTTCCCGAATCCAAAAATACAAACCAAATTACTTTATCTGCCTCATATTTTGCGTTTCAGCAAAAACGCACATTTTTCGGATATAATTAAAAACGCTAGGTTCAATTGACATTAGGGATCCCATTTTTTTAGGGTGTTTAAAAAAGGTATACATTAGTTCCACAAAAAAAATCAGCAGGGTACTCTGTTTCATAGTGGAGAAAAAAAATAATAAAGTTGATGTTCGATTACTGTTGTACCGCATACATAATTTACACATTGTTAAAAACCATACCAAAAAAAGGAACTAAACTGAGGCAATGGGATAAAATTCCCATACAGGAAATGAAACAAACAGAAACTGATGGGAAGGGGATTCCCTTTAGAGAGACCAAAACTGAAACTTTCCAGAGAAAGAGAGAGGGAGACACAGAAAGAGTCAATCATGGCAGCTGCTCATTTGGTAGTCTATTAAATATGGACTGCCATATTACTATCCACTCAAAAACCATAGAAATACATAGCTGGGACCACTTTACAATGAAGAAAAAGTACTTTTGATTCTGAGAACTGAAGTTTCAAATGCAGTAACCAATGATCCTGAAACCTCAGTCTGCTACCATCATGAAACGCTTCTGCTGCTAAGATATGAAGAATTTCAGAAAACATGCTGTAATCCTTTCTTGTCTCACAAAAAAGGAGCCAGAAAAAGCTTAAAAATCATGTCACTGAAGTGGACCAAAGAACATGGTGACTGTAAGCTTGTTGTATATTTTAAGCAAGATAATTGTGACACTTCAAACTGTGTGAGCCTGTGCTTTATTAGCGATACCCGTGACCATGTAGCGATAACTGTGCATGCCTTCATTACGGTAGTTATGAAACACTTAGCAAAACTATTGGAGTATGTTTACTACTTTAGTGATGGTGCTAGTGCACAATACAAGAACTGCAAAAACTTTTCTAACTTATGCCTCCATAAGGATGACTTCAACATTCAAGCAGGATGAAATTTTTTGCCACATCTCATGGAAAGAGTCCATGTGATGGCATTGGAGGGACAGTTAAACGTCTAGCCACATGCACCAGTCGGCAGGCAGTGGAAACCCATCACATCTTGACGCCTTTGGACCTGGGCAAATGAAAATGTACATGGCATAAAGTTTTTTACGTGTCACAAAACGAAATACAAGACTGCAAAACCAAGCTGCATAGCCGTCTAGAAACAGCAAACACTGTGGCAGGAACATGTTCTCATCACAGATTTCGGCCTATTAGCAATGATGAGCTACACATATATCGATTGTCATCAGACAACATAAAGACAGGAGAAACCAAAGTTAGTGTCACTATGACCACAGTCACAAAAAATGTGGACAGAAGTGTTCTGCAACCTGGAACATACATAGCAGCAGTGTATTATAATATCTTATACATTGGGTATATCATTCAATGTAATGAGGAGGAACAAGATGTGCTGATACACTTCATGAAACAAAACCAATCAACAAATGTGCTGTCCTGGCCTTCAAGAAGTGTTTTGTTCCTTTTGTTCACGTCCTTTCTGTAACGGAAGTACCTAGTATCCAAGGAAGTACTGGAAGGCAGTATACACTTTCTGCTGACACTTTAAGGAAAAATACAGACCATTACAACAAGTTCCAAACAAGGGAAAAATAATGAGATTGTTGACTCAACTTCAGTTAAGGACTTAAGTTATGCTAAAGGTTTTAAATGTCATGGTTTCTTGTGCTAATTATGAATGCAGTACAACAGTAATCTAACATCAACTTCATTATTTTTTTTCTCCACTATGATTTTTTTTGTGGAAGTAATGTATACCTTTTTTAAACATCCCCCCAAAAGATGGGACCCCTAATGTCAATTGAACCTAGCATTTTTAATTCTATTCGAAAAATGTGCATTTTTGCCGTAACGCAAAACATGAGGTAGATAAAGTAATTTGGTTTGGATTTTTTTGGTTTGGGTTCAAATTTTGTGGCAATTCCTTAATAAGCACCAGCAGTACTTCATATAAACTGGATAAAGAAGCCGTGATTAGTAAATTATTTAATGAATTGGAAAATCAATATTTAATCAGCTAATTGTCAGACAGTCGAGATATTTGGCAGAAATAGTTGTTTTGACATCCTTTCTTAACTAAATAATTTCAAAAAAATCTGAGATGGGTGGTGGACATTTCATTTTTTTTTAGGTGATCTGATGGGGAATGACCCATATATATATTCGCACAATACGGATGTGTACAGGTACTGAAACAACTAAATACTCTGATACTCTGCAAATCCCTGTACAATGTTATTATTATGCCATATTACATTTGTATGGCAGACGGGGATTACACTAAGTATTCATTGTCTTTAGGCTGTGATGGGTTTTTTCTTCCCTCTTTTTTCTTGCTAGAGCAAAGGTTGCAGATTTCCCATCTGCTGCACATATACTGCTACAACACCATTCTCCCTCTAAAATTCATATTCACATCTAGGAAAGGTTTGTTTATATCCACAGGCTGCCTATATGACCAGGTTCACACAAGGGGTGTTTCATTGCAAAGACATACTTCTAGTTATGCAATCAGTGTCTATGTGCCTAAGGGGATGTTTCAAACTATCAAGGAAACATTTCAGCTCAAAATATTGTCTGTCATTGAAACAAGCTGACAAGCTGTGGTCTAGAATACTACTCTATTATTTAACAGTTTTAGTATTCTGTGCAATTCCTGTAGACCAGCAAGCAGCTAGCATGCACTATCAGGAAACCCTGGAAGGATTTATAATTTGTGCCAACATAAAACAATTTGTATTTCATGTTCTTATGCCATACTTTTACCATGTATTGTCTTGCTGGGGGGAAATGCAGGCACTTGTATTAATTTATGGTCTTTGCTTCACATTATTATGGACAATTGTGTTTCTGAGGGTCAAGTTATTCCTAAATCCCTACGTATAACCCTTCCTGTACTAGTAGGAGAAGCAAAGCATCTGAACGTGCATTTCTTACTCTGGATCTTTTTAAAGTCATGCATGTGTTACAAACATATGAGTTTGCATGGGTCTTTCTAAATTTTTAACTGACATTTTTTTTTGGAGAGGGGTAGACACTTGAATCCCTCCACCAAATATTGTTCAAAATTCATTGATCCATACACTCTCTTATTAATATGATATATACCCTGACTCTTCTACCACTTCAAATTGTTTGTTAAATAAAATATTGAATGAAATCTAAGTAATCAAAAGTGATGACAGCAAAAAGGGTGGAATGGCAATAGGGCTCATTCTGCTATATATTTTACAATGAAAGCACCCCTCCTTCTCTCCCCATCCCTTCCAAAACCCTGTTATTGTTCCTTTTGGGGCCTATAATTTGTATTGGAATGAGAAAATGCACTGAAATGCACTTCTCTGTTGTAGCCACAGAAGAACTCGGTTCAGTGTGGTAAATGACCCTACATCTCCCATGTTAGACAAGCTAACTTAATTTGCCTAATTTTACCAAAAAAGTACATACTTTAAAGCTGCTATATTTAGTTGATTTCTCTTGTATACTATGTTACATTACGTGATGAGTAGGTCAAAGTAATATATTTGACGATTGAAGGAAAAGTTTACCTAGCTACATGAGCAGGTTTCAACTAAGCGCTTTATTTCCCAGCAAGCATTGCTGCTAGCAATATCAGCATGAATCCCTACATAGTTATGCATCTGATTTAAATATTTCATTCCAAGACCACCTGCCATAATACTAAGGAATCAAAGGCTTTTGTACTTTATTAAATAGCATGATTGTTTGCATGTACAATTTATCTACAGTGAATAGGATTCAACTCTCCTTGCTTAAATCGAGATTTCAGTGTAGAAGGACAGATTGTGCCTAGTAGTGAATGTGATTTAAAAGGGTTACTTTGTAATAATGTATCAGAATCTAAGGCAAGAATCTCATTACACGTTACCAACTCATTTTGCTTCAGAAGAAATTGCTGGTGGGACCTGTGCTTTACACTATAGTAATGATTAGCTTATTCAGAAATGGGAACTGTCTTACAAAACATTGCAGGATCTTTATTGTTAAGACCTTAGAAACACATCACATGGAGTTACTACTGAAGCTATTTGAGATTGCATTGGCAATTCAGTATGCTATCTTTTGATTTTTATGTAATTTTTTTACAGGCATAAAATATATGAATTGAGAGAAATAATTCAGAGGAAATATATATTGTTAGTTCTTTAGCTCCAATCTTACTGCTTTTTTTCTTTTCTTGGTCTTTACTCCCTTTACTTGTTTAGTTATAGCCTCTTATAAGCCTCTCATGGGTATCTGTTAACATATAATCATTTCACTTTTGGAATGAGCAGTGAGATTATTTGTGAATCGTCTTTTAAAACTGGGGCAACACGGTGGCTAAGTGGTGCTAACCACTTAGCCACGGTGCTGCCCCCTTCTTATTATTTAGATATAATGCCTAATGTGGTTAATTTATGTCAAGCAAACAGTGTTTATGACCTTATTACACCTTTTTGGACTTGCTTTTTTACTTTAAATGGCCTTTAGCATCATATTGATGTCGTTTAGGTAAAAGTGCATACATATTTGACTGGATAATGAGTGGAACAGGGTGTCTGTCAACCTAACTAGGCAGGTACATTTTCTTTACCTAGCACAGGACCAGCACCCTTTCCCCCTGGGCCCCCAGGCACCTGCCCATCGTGCCCAATGGGAAAGACGGCCCTGGCCATGGGGCCCTATCATAGGGCCCTCAACATGATGGCCCCCTGCCATGTGTTCACCCTGTCCCTTCCTATAGGCAGTCTTCAGTATCTCACGTGAGTTGTTTAATCAGAAGAAGGTAGTAGGCAGTTAAAAAAAGTAAGTTGGGACAATTGTTTTGAACGTGATGGCAGACAAGCTTTGGAAAGCCAGAGTAGCAATAATTAGACATGACTTTGCACTATGTCCAGCTTGGTCATTCACAAGCTGAACTTTCATATAGGTCCCAAAGCTATCACACACTAAAGAAAATCCAGGGCATAATTTATACAATCTGAGTGCATACACAAATATATACCCAGAGCACACAAACAGGGGAACAAGAATAAAAGCAGATGTGCATATTTTCTTTGCTTGTTACAAATGACCCCCTCTAAATATCTGTACTGCTGTTTTTTTTTATTTCATGCAGTACACCCACATCTGTCGGGTTGTCATTACAGATGATTTAACTGTCTCATAAGGATAAGAATCACTCTGTCCTCAAGATTGTTACCTTTTTATTATCGTAATGTGACATCATAGCCTATTATGAATTGCAAATGATGTTTAGAGGTTGGCGCCAGATGTAGCTTTCAGACAAGTTCATACTCTGTCCATCAGACTGTTATTAATATTACACTTTGTTGGTCATAAGAAACACGAGCATTTCAGAAGCATACTCTATAAGATTAGCTGGCTATGCTGATTATTAATACGTTTTACCCTGCAAAGAGTGACCACATTACTGACCCATACTTGTAGTTTTTCTTACATACAGAATGCTAGAATTAATGTACAATCGTCAACCTCTTACAACACATAACTTATATCTGACAGTTCTATTCATAATATCCACAATAGCTGTGATTGGCTTGCTGTCTCCTTTTGTTTTAATGTGTGACATAACCTTTCTTAATGAGTCCCTTGTTTAGAAGCTAACAATCTTCATGGCAGCACCCTCTTTTTTTTCTTCGTATTAAATTAGTTACAATCAGACTCGGCTTTCACTGTACACATTTGTTGTAGAGCTGAATTCACTTATTAACTCATTTATTGTGTCTGTAATACAAGAGTCATTCTTGCATTTCAAGCAGATGCTCTTGGATCAATTTACCACATTTCCATTCTGTTGGTGTATCCGTTGTTTTGTCTCTGAAATTCTATTAGTATTCACTACATTACTTTACAGTTCCTTCACAGAGATCATCGAATGCAAAATCTTACATGCTGGCAAGATGTCATATCTATACTGACTGAATTCAAATAAGGTCCTAAAAATAATATACAGCATGTATATATTATATGTGGACAGTATTGATGAGATCACTGTTTCCTGATGTAGATGGTTTTTACAGTGTGTGCGTGTGTGTGTGTGTGTGTGTGTATGTGAGTGTGTGTGTGTGCTTGTTGGGACATTGACCTGTTTACAAACCAACATTGTGGGGACCTGAGTGGTAATGGGGACAAAAATTGAGGTCACCACAAAGCTTCCCAAGGCTGATCAATGCAGTGGACCTTGCTGATATGCTCAGCATAAAATTCTGGCATGTCCCCGCGAGTCACTTTTGTCGGACGAAAAGTGTACATGTGTCCAATGTGGAGGGGAGAGTGTGTGTGCATTCAACCACTAGAGGTCAGTAGACCATTCATATGTACAGCAGGAGCAGGAAGAGGAAGTGACTGCCACCATCCGTTGCTTTATACACCAAATGGGTCAAGACACAATTGATTCCGTCTGCTGCTGAAGGTAAAGTGAGGACAGTGGAGCATGACAGAGCCCACCGGTTTCTCAGACTATAGCACGGAGAGCAGTGGAGATGAGTATGCCCCTGACATTTTGAAGGAGATCGGTTCAGACACCAGCGGTGAGGCCCCATTGCCCACCAGAGGAACAAAGTGCAGGTACCTAGAGATGAGTTCTATGTATGACCATTCTCGACCTTCTGGTTTTAAACACAGAGGATCGTAGTGGTGGCGCGGAGCATGTCCAAATGCTATCTATAAACAGTGATGGCTCCGGGACGTATAACAAAAAGCAGTACTGCCTGTACTGTGAGAAGCACCTCTTAACAATTGTCCGGCACATGGAGCATGTTCACCGCAATGAGACTGAAGTAACCTGGGCCCTGAAATTCCGCAAGCACTCAAAAGAAAGGTGCATGCAAATTGCACATCTTCGCAATAGGGGCAACTTTGCACACAATGCTGAGTCAATGAGGACAGCCCATGGCGTTCTGGTCCCGTGCAAACTTCCAGACAAAGAGATGGATCCTGAAGGCTTCATGCACTGTGTAGCCTGTCAGGGCTTGTTTGCAAGGAAATGCCTGTAGTGACACATGAAGAGATGTAAGCTAAACCAAAGGGGCAAGAAGATCACACCTGGCAAGAACAGAGTCCAGTCACTGTGCGCCTTTGCTCAACCTGTTCCAGCTGACATCAGTGATGGCTTTTGTAAGCATTTGAGTGACATGACCCAGGATGAAGTCTTACTCGCAGTCAAAAATGATCGATGCATCATGCAGATGGGACAGCATCTGTTCAATCGGTTTGGATCAAATGTTGGCAGGCACGAGTACATCTGTCAGAAGCTTAGAGGAATGAGCAGGCTACTGCTATAGGCCAGAAGAGCTACCCCTTTGGAAAAGATGGCAGACTTTACTGCCCCATAGAACTTTCTGCATGTAGTAGACAGTCAAAATGGATGACAATTTCCCCATCTTGCAGTCTGTGTCAGTACTTTATGCAAAGTGTAAATCTCATGTGATAACTCTGGTGACAAACTGTTCCTACACATACCCCTATGATTTTTCTTTCGACAGGGCATTAGGAAAGGGGTGTCCCTATACGCCATGTTCCAGACATGGGTCCTCACGATGCAATAAAAACAAGTAGGTGTGTGTGATAGGAAATTTAGACTGTAAGAGGGGGGCGGGCAGGGACTGATGTGAGTGAGTTCTCTGTACAACGCTGCGGAATTAGTGGAGCTATATAAATAGATGATGATGATTAACACATAATGGTAAACAGTCCAAGAAGACCCACTTCTCAGTATACAGTCTCAGCAAACAGGTGAATACCTGTAAGGTAGCTTAAAACTGACCATAGCAACTTTTTTACCCTCAGCAGGTAATTTTTCCTTTTTGGTATCATAAAATGAAAAGGCATAGAGTAGATATAAACTCAAGATTAGATCCCCTCCCTAGCAGTGTGGTAGCCCTTGCATCCAAACCAGGGGTGCATGCAATGGGGGTTTCTGGGTCTCCAGAAACCCCTCCCATCCGCTAATGAAGTGGCCCCTACATAGCGGCACTGTACTATATAGCAGCCGCAGCACTATCAAAGAAGCGTCTGTGGCGGTGCTGTATTGTATACAGCACCGCCGCGGACACTTTCATTGATAACGCCGTGGCTCCTGTATAGTACAGTGCTGCCGAAACGGAGCATGCGCAGCAGCTTTCTCGCTGTTTTTTTTTTTTTTACGATACTGAACACAGTGACTTGTAAAAAATACCTACTTAGCAGTAAACAGACACAGATCCGATGTGAGAAGAGGACGACACTTACAAATTACGTCACTTCCAACCGCTACTTGGACATTACGGTTTTTAAAGCGGCAACACACGGACCCATGTAAGTACTACTTTTGGGTTAGGGGTTAGGGGTTAGGGGTTAGGGTTAGGGGTAGGCTGCAGTTTAGGTTTAGCGTGAGGTTGTGGGTTAGAGCTAGCAATACAATTAACATTACCATGATGAAATGGGTCCGTGCGTTGCCGCTTTAAAAAAATAAAAAATCCAAATCGCATTTACAAGTGGCGTCATTTGGAAGTGTCACACTTTTCTTACATCAGATCTGCCCTGTGTCTGTTTACAGCTAAGTAGGTATTTCTTACATGTCGCTCTGTTCAGTATCGTAATAATTATGTAGGTGTAAACACTGTCAGTGTTTACATAATTGTTAATTCGTACTACACCCGTCTATACAGCTGGAGGTCCGGCAGCTGTCAACTGTTTAAAAATAGATAAAAGTTTTTTTAAAAAATGCGTGGGTCCCCCCACCCAAGCACTATTGACCCTAGTGCTGCCAGCCTACTGCTGGTTACGTGAAAATCGGGGAAAAAATTTGCATGGGGACCACCCGATTTCCACATAACCAGCACTAGGCAAACCAGCCTGGGGTGGGTGGTACTATAGCAGGGGGACACGCAGCAAGGATCCCCCTGCCATAATACAAACCAACTAGAGGCTGTTCAGCGCTGACCTGGATTCCCTAGGGAGTGGGGTAGCCAAAAAAAACTAGCGGGCCCCCCCTCTAGGGACACCCAGCCCAGTGCTGAATGCACTAGCGCTCTTCCTACACCTGTGGGCTGTGGGTGTAGGGTAATAACGGCGATAGAATCTAAAAAAAAAGGTGCCATTTTGTTTTGTGAAACTACAAGTCCCAGCCAGCCCGGGCTGCCATAAACAATGTGGGCATGCTGATGCTTGTATAACTACAAGCACCAGCATACCCAGGGCACTAAGGCATGCTGGCATTTGGAGAACCACAAGTGTCAACATGCCCTGACACCCATGGCTGGCTGAGACCTGTAGTTTGACAAAACAAAATGTTAACAAAACCACAAAGCCTTCTTTAAAACCACATACATTTAATAAAACAATAATAAAACCCCAATAAATACAATACATGCCCTCATTCATACCACAAAAAATTATAAAAAATAAGAAAACCCCAAAATACTCACCAATCTGAATTGTTCTTCTTTTGTCAGCAGCTTTTAATCCAAAAGTGCTTGAAAACCATATCCAAATAAATTTGTAATTCCAAAGTCCAAGCTTGAACCATGTCTCACATATTTTGTACTTCCAAAGTCCAGATTGAAATGTGCAAAATAATGGGTGTCAGGTCATGTTGACACTTGTGGTTCTCCAAGTGCCAGCATGTTCTGGCTGCCATGGATATGCTGGTGCTTGTAGTTATACAAGCATCAGCATGCCCACACCTGGACTGGCTGGGACTTGTAGTTCCCCAAAACAAAATGGCGGCAGTTTTTTTTTATTACATTCTATCGCCGTTATTACCCTACACCCACTGCCCAGGGGTGTTATAAGAGCCCTAGACCTAGAGCTTTCAGCACTGGGCTGGGTGTCCCAAGAGGGGGGGCCCCGCTCATTTTTTTTCGGCGGACCCCACTCCCTAGGGAATCCAGCCCAGTGCTGAACAGCCTGGGGTTGGTTTGTCATTATGGCAGGGGGACCCTTGCTGCATGTCCCCCTGCTATAGTGCCAACCACCCCAGGCTGGTTTGCCTACTGCTGGTCATGTGAAAATCGGGTGGTCCCCATGCAAATTTTTTGCCCAATTTTCACGTAGCCAGCAGTAGGCTGGCAGCACAAGGGTTAATAGTGGCCGGGCGGGGGGATCGCACGCTTTTTAAAAAACAAACAAACGTTTATCTATCTTTAAACATTTGACAGATGCCAGACCTCTGGCTCTATAGGCAGACAGTGTGACAGTGATGTGTTTACTAATCACGCAGCTAGAAAGCAGCGTGTTGTATTTGGCAATCATGAGAGTTTGCTTAATCGCAGCTTCATACATTTGAGACTTGTATAGCTGCAGTGGTAACAGTCGGGACTTTGATCTCTATCGATTTTGGAAATAGCGATTTTGACAGAAACACATCTCTGGCGATTTTACATGAAATCTCAGCTTCATACATCAGCGACTTTCAACTCTCCCGAGAAAATCGCTGGATTTGCAAAGTTGCAACTTGATACATTTACCCCATAGAGTTTTTACTGACCTCTATAACTACATGTGCTTCTCTCCCAGACTATCCTAGAAACTCTCTGCTTGCTGATTCAATGCATGAAAACAGGCATGCCCCCTGACTGGTACTTTATTTTATAGCTGAATTAGGAAGGCCAATATTTTTTCAGAAAAGTTGCAACTATAATATGACATTTCATGTAACACCTCTTTAAATGTGTACATTTAAACTATATGCATTACCAATAAAAAAAACACAGCTTATATTGCAGAATAGTATATAAAATGAAGCAAAGTGACTAGGGGGTATATTTATAAACTGCTGGTTTGAAAAAGCGGAGATGTTGCCTATAGCAACCAATCAGATTCTAGTTATCATTTGTTTAGTACTTTTAGTACTTTCTACAATATGACAGCTAGAATCTGATTGGTTGCTATAGGCAACATATCCACTTTTTAAACCCGCAGTTTAGTAAATATGCCCTTGAAATTTCGGTATAGATTTATTTGTATTTAGATGCTATGTAGATACAGAAATAAAGCTAACAAATGATGAAGGGAGGAAATTGGAGGTTACAAATACAGTATGTGTTTTTTGCAAACTTCATAATACAGTACGAAGGGAGGTATCCAATCCATTACTAACACAAGATACAAATCAATTACCTGCAACCAACTAATACTTCAAATTGTGTTTCTAACCCATGGGCTTTTTAATATTACCATGTGCAGAGGAATGCTGCATGCCTCATCTGCTTGTTATTATCCCTGCAGACAAGAATCGTTCTGCTCTATCACTGCATTTATATATGGTATGTAGATAAACACTTTCATCATCATCATGTCCTAATGCCCCCCCACAGCACTTCACTGTCAGCATATCTCCAGATCTACAAAATAAAAGATCCGATTTCTTTAAGTCATACAGTATTTAGACTGAATCTTAGATTCTAGTAAAAAGCATTTAAATGACTTTAGTCAGGTTTATCATAGAAACAGGATCTAGTAAAACATAACAGGTAGATTAGGGGTGAGACATAGTTTAATAGAATTCCCATGGATCGATGGCTGAGTGAAATGAATACAATGATAAGTAGAACTCGGCATGCTGTTACATACATAAACACGTACAGTAGTGGCAGGTGGAACACACACTGATATCATTGTGTAGCATTGTATCTAGCAAGTGGAAAAGAGATAGAACACATTGATAGGTAGGTAATAATGATACTGCTTTTGTGATGTGTTCACTGGTGGCTGGTCTGGCACTGGATTAATTAATTTAATAGAGGTTAATAAGGCTTTGCAGTGTGGAGTTTTCAATGGCTGAAAGAGCCTGCAGTTTTATATGTCTGCTCCAGTTTGTCTTTATTTTTGTATGATAATTTATGGATTAAAATAATCACTGATGATAATAAGACATTTAGGGGCATATTTACTAATCAGCTAATTTCTAACACAATCATTTACATTCCTGGTCGCAATGAGTAGGACTGAAAGATCATGACCATTTATTAAAAGTGTTCTGCCGGAACAGCACTCCCAATAAATGACTGTTCCCCAGCTCAACAGATTACAACTGCACTGTCTAATTACATGTAGATAAGGGAATATTGTAGCTCATTTTAAATATGTATATTGTTTATTCTATATTGTTGATGTGGCAGTGAGGTTGTTATTCAATGCCCTTAAAGTGAAGCCAGGTGAGTTATGGGTAAATATCAGGTTGCAAGATACTAGTGAGGGGGAAGACTAATTATTATTCATTGTCCTCACAAGACTACTCCAGATGTTTGGTCTACAAACTGACAGGCGAGTTTTTGTGGAAGTACAGCTCATCTCCACCCACTCTCCAACCCCCTAGTCCAAGACTTACCAATGTTTAACAAGGAGAGACCCAGGGGTTTGCCCAGGGCGGGGAAAAGACAGTGGACATTTGACCTTAGATATAAGGAGCCACTCCAGGGGGGAGGTGATGTTCATTCTGGGAATTGATGGCTGGAAGGTGGCTGGCGGCTCTACCAGTGAAATACATCGACAGATCCATGAGTCTTTAAGTCTGGACAGCCAGGTGACTGTAACTCATTAAGCTATTGGGGTAAGGGACAGATGATGTGGCAAGCCTGCCTGGCATTTATTTACTGTGTGTACATAATATTCTAGTGTTGCTTTTATTACAATAAATGTACAGTTGTACTTTCTAATTGCATTTGCCTGGGTGACTAATAAGAACCGTAGAAGGTACTGGATAGGCTTCCCTGGCATAGGAAGGCATCCCTGGATGGCCAACCAGAGTGAAGTGGGTAGCATTGGGCCAGATAAACCCGGTATCTTCACAGATGCCATTAACTTGAAATGGACGAATGCACATGCGCTTGACCTCGGCACATCCTTACTGTACATTGCCAATGTCATCCGCCCCTTCACCCCCTCCAAGCCGTAGGCAGTCAGAAGTGTCATTTGTCATGAATTTCATGCAATTATTCCGACATATGTACCACGCACAGAGTTATTTCACACAAAATGCGTCAGGCAAAAGGACTTACGTCTAAAGGTAAATCAGGCACTATTATGTGCACTAGCCACATTTCGCGGCAGCCACAGTGATCTGAATGGAAATCTTTCATAGTCAACAAAAACTCATTCACCAAACAGGTCACCAGTACTAGCCAAATATGTCTCCTCTATATTTAACTTACAGGGAGGGATTCAATTGATCGCGAAAAAAATTTTTTGACCGCGTTAATTCATTTTAACGCTGTTTTTTATAATTTTCAAGCGGGTTAACTTTACCCGCGATTCAATTACATTTTTAACACTCCGGTTTTTTCAACAAACAGTCCTCTCACGCTCCAGTAGAGAGTCTTTTGAAAGTAAAGGTTGTGCGAGAGGCAGCCGCGTTAAAAGCATTTAAATAGTTTTTTAGCGTGGCGCAGTCCAATATGCTGTTTTATCTCGCACCTCTTTGGGGTGTGCTAAAAATATAAAACCACTGAAAACTATTTGAAATCATGTAATAATGAGGAAAAAAAGATAAAATATGTTTATCACTAATGCCTAACATGTAAAAGTTTATTTTCTTGTGAAAAAAACAATGAAATAAAAAAAACATAAAAAGTGCTAGACACTTGCTATTTTTATGCTAGGTAACATTTTGCACCAAAAATATAATTGCACATTCGTCGGTTAATATATATTATATAATTACAATAAATAGGGACTTTAATACTTGCTCCAATGTGCCCTTAATATTTAGTTCCACAATTATAATTTAATTTTCCCTTATTAGATAATAACTTAAGAAACTTTGTTGCCAGTTATACGACCATGCTTGGGAACCTATAACCACTAACAAAAAAAAGCATAACAAAGTTTAGTACAAGACACCTCCAGTCTGTTATTATTAATGCTAAAAATCAGTGGTGCCATTTCAGTTACAATTCAAGTAAATTATTTTCAAACTTTAAAACTCCTTAGAAACTATGTTAAATACGCTGTATCAAATGTTGTCAAGTAATAGATTGCTTGCCATGTCTGCAAGCTCTGAAAACCCTTTTTGCGGAAATGCTTTTCTTTTAGGATTTATTCTAAGATCCACCCAGGCCAAACTTGACAGTGACAGTTCATGTGTAACATTTGACAGACTTTTATGCTCATGAATTATATTATTCCTGTATGTTTATTTTTCAGAGCCTCTATAGGACTCCAATTGGTACAAGTGGTTAAATTAACCTGTTGATGACTGCATTCTGTACATATGTAGCCAGCTTTCCTGGTCCTAATGCATACCTGAGAAATGTCTCTGGTTTTAAATACATGGTGCTATATATTAACATATTTTGCTTTCTACTCTATTCCCTACTTCCACCGACTGGAATGATTTCCATGTGCAAGTAAAGGAAGAATGGATCAGGGGCCTGATTCATTAAGGATCTTAAATGAAGAGGTATCTTATTTCAGTCTCCTGGACAAAACCATGTTACAATGCAAGGGGTGCAAACTAGTTTTCTGTTTTGCACATAAGTTAAATACTGACTGTTTTTTCATGTAGCACACAAATACTTGATAGCTTATTTGTACACTGAAATTTAAAGTTGTTATTTGTGTGCTACATAAACCACACTTGCTGTTCCAATTACTCTGACTCTCTAATTGGCTCACTGCTCCTCTTTTTCCAGTGATCACACTGAAGATCGTAAGTGTTCTTTCCATTTTGTCTAATATTTTATGCCTAATATTATATAGGCCCTCTCCACATCTACTAAATATCACTATCAAATCTAACTTTGTTTTACTCATCTATCCCTGATCTCTACAGTTCTAACTGATTTCCATAGCCTTGTTGGCCCTACTACCTCTTTTCATCCCCTTATCTCTCCTGCTGCCTCTGTAGTCTCTCCATTCACTCATTTTCTCCTTTATCACCATTACTTTACCAAACTTCTTACAAGAGAGTCCCTATTGACGAACGCAATGAAATAGTGACAGTGTTTGCATTCGAGCTTACACTTACCTTGAAGAGGTTAACTGGGGTTTTAGGCCCAACCAATGAATGGCTCATGGAAAGCTTTTGGGTTTCTTTTAGGTCCTCTCATTTCCTGGTTGCCTCATTCTGCTTTGCAGGATCCCACCTACCCACGCCTGGTGCCTGTTTGATATTGCCTGTTTTAACCTATTTTCCCCTCGCCACAGAGCAGGCACAGTTGGTAGGAAGGCACTATGATCAGCGGCTGATACATACAGCACTTTTGTGATTGGCCGCAGGTCTCTGTCCTCATCGAAGCAACAGTAACTCTTGGCCGTTCAGTGGGAGGGTTCTTGTCCGGCTCAATGTGGGAGTGCATGTGAGTTTAGAGGGGGTGCTATTTCCATTTTAATTGGATGCACGGTGGTTCTCCATGTCCACGCTTGGTTTTGGGTATCAGTCTGGTAGCTGTCCGGCAATGCTGTATCTCCGCCACCAAATTTAATGTATAAAACTCCTACCTTCTCCACTTCCTCTCTCTTGAGCCCTGTTCCCACCTTGCCCACCTCCTCAACCCATCCCTCTTCTCCGGAACCTTCCTCTCCTCCTTTAAACATGCTTTTGTCTCCACTTTACTCAAAAAACATCCCTAGACCCTGCCTCTCTCTTCTGTCTCCAAATTTCTCAAGCAGGTTGTTTACAAACATCTCACCTCCTTTCTCTCTTCTTACTCTCACCTTGACCCACTCCAATCTGCTTTTCGCTCCTTTCTCTCCACCAAAAGTGCCCTCACTAAGGTCACTAATGACCTTTGCTTCGCTAAATCTAAAGAACACTACTCCCTTTTATCCTTCTCAACCTCTCTGCTGCCTTTGATACCATTGACCACTCCCTCCTTTTGCGAACTCTCAAATCTATAGGCTTCTGTAACACTTCCCTCTCCTGGTTTTCCTCACCAACCACTCCTTTTTAGTCTCTGCACATGACTCCCCATCCGCCACTCTTCCTTTAAGTGTCGGAGTTCACAAAGTTTTGCTCTTGGCCCCCTGCTCTTCTCCCTCTATAACTACTTCCTTGGCGACCTTACCCACTCCTTTGGCCTCCATTACCACCTCTATTCTGATGATACTCAAATATATCTTTCATCCCCTGACCTCTCCCCTTAACTTATGTGTTATGTCTCCTGCTGTCTCTCGGCCACCTCATCTTGGATGTCCCAGCGCTTTCTTAAACTTAATATTTCCAAGACTGAACTAATCATCCTCCCTCCCTCTCTCTTTCTGTTAATAATACTACCCTCCTTTCTGTCCCATAAGTCCCATGCTGTTATGAGCTTACCTGATCCCCGTTCCGCTGCGCTGTCAGCGTGGTCTGGCAGCGGTATCTGATCCGTGCAGCGCTTCTCCTGATGGCGCCCCCGCACTTCCGGGTTCTTCCTGCAGCTGATCATGTGACTCCTGGGCGGGGAATTCAAACAGCTATATCTTCTCTGCTCTGACACGCTGCCTGTGTCAGAGCAATGTGTTTCCTGTTCCTGGCTAACAGTTCCTGTGTTCCTGACTCCTGTGAACCTGCTCCCTGTGAATCCCTCTATTCCTCCTACTCCTGTGTACCAACCTGGCTATGACCTGACTATTCTTTGGCTTATCCCTGGCACCACGTACTGGACTATCTCCTGTGTACCGACCCGGCTGTGTTATCAACTACTCTCTGGATTTCCCTCTGGCACCGTATACCTGATATCTCCTGTGTACCGACCCGGCCTGTGTTATCAACTACTCTCTGGATTTCCCCCTGGCACCGTATACCTGATATCTCCTGTGTACCGACCCGGCTGTGTTCCTGGACCCATCTCCTGCTACACACTCATTTGACTCCGTGCATCTACCGGTTACTGCTCCAGACCTACAAACCCTGGAATTCACGGCTAACCTGGAGGCCGCGACCTGCGGTTCTTCGGCAGCAAAGCCCACACTACCTTGCGGTGGTTCTTGGTGAAAACCAGAAGGCCATTAGACTCCGCGCCCTAGGTAAGCCTGTGCAAATACTGACTAAGGCATTTAAATCGTAACAGTTTGCTCTGACCCAGCCTATCTAACTGATGGATACGTCAGGGAATCCCACCGCTAGGGTATTACTGGATCACCTAGCAGCCCAGGTTGAAGACCAGGGGAAGAATCAAGAACAGTTATTACAGATTTTGCAGACTCTGTCTAACAGGTTGGATACGCTTCAAGCAGCTCAGGTGGCAGCTCCAACTTCTCCGCCTGTTCCGGCTCCACAACCTGCCCCCGTCCAGAGCAGCCCTGCCGTATCTGCTCCAGCACCCTCTCAACTCTGCATACCTAACCCACCTAAGTTCAATGGGGATCCCAAGGAATGCCGAGGGTTCTTGAACCAGTGTGCTATTCAATTTGAACTGCAGCCCGGAAACTTTCCTACAGAGAAAACTAAAGTTGCTTATATTATCTCCTTATTGTCTGGTCAAGCGCTTGCCTGGGCTTCTCCCCTCTGGGAACATGATGACCCTAGTCTTCATAATTGTGCCATCTTTCTGGAAACCTTCAGACGCATCTTTGATGAACCGGGACGTGTCTCCAGTGCTGCTTCTGGACTTCTCCGTCTACGTCAAGGTACTCTTACTCTGAGCCAGTACGCACTCCAGTTTCGCACTATGGCGGCTGAGCTACGATGGAACAACGAAGCTTTGGTGGCCACATTTTGGCAAGGCTTGTCAGATCGTATTAAGGACGAGTTAGCAGCCCGGGAATTACCCACTACTCTGGACGAATTGATTTCCCTCTGTAACCAGATTGATATCCGGTTCCGAGAACGCACTCAAGAGAGAGAAAGTTCCCGCCGATCTACATTCCGCTTGGCACCCCGATTATCCTGAGGAAGAGCCTATGCAGTTGGGAAGGGCACGTTTATCCCAGGAGGAAAGAGAGAGGCGATTCAGGAACCGTTTGTGCCTCTATTGCGGAGAACCCGGTCATGTTTTAAGCCAGTGTGGGAGGCGTCCGGGAAACGACCGAACCTAACTGACGTTCTAGAGGCTAAGTTAGCTAGGTCTATTCCCTCTTCTGTGGATTCTAGTTTTTCTATCCAAGTCCTTCTGTGATATATTGATAAACAACTGTCTTTTCCAGCTCTCATTGACTCCGGAGCAGCGGGGAATTTTCTACGAGCTGACATCGTAGAGAGGTTGTCGTTACCCACTCAACCATTGGACCCACCTGTCGCAATTACAGCTATAGACGGCAGCCATATTATTGGAGGATCCATTAAGAACAGAACTGTCAACCTTTCTCTACGCATCGGAGCCTTACACACTGAAGAAATCTCCTTTCTAGTCATCCCGAAGGCCATCAACCCTGTGATTCTAGGCCTACCTTGGCTCAGACTTCACTCTCCCACTCTGGATTGGCAGAAGCCTGAGATTCTTGCATGGGGTCCAAGATGTCATTCCAGATGTCTTCCCAGGATTCATAAACCCGCTATGGCCAGTTCTCCTACATCCTCCAATATACCTCCTCAATATTGTTTATTTTCTGACGTCTTTTGTGAGAAGGAGGCTTCCAAGTTACCCCCACACAGACCTTGGGATTGCGCCATTGAATTAATACCGGTCAAGATACCACCCAGAGGACGGGTATTTCCTTTATCTTTACCGAATCCGATGCTATGTCCATATATATCAAAGAGAATCTGAACAAGGGTTTTATCCGGAATTCCTCGTCACCAGCAGGAGCCGGTTTCTTTTTTGTAAAAAAAAAAGACGGCGGACTGCGTCCTTGTATAGACTATCGTGGTCTCAACGCCATGACTAAGAAGAACAGGTATCCCTTGCCATTGATCTCTGAACTCTTTGATAGGGTCAAGGGAGCTTCTATATTTTCTAAACTTGACTTGAAAGGGGCTTACAACCTAATCCGTATCAAACAAGGTGATGAATGGAAAACAGCGTTTAATACGCATGATGGGCATTTCGAATACTTAGTTATGCCATTTGGACTTTGCAACGCCCCTGCCGTTTTTCAAAACTTCATCAATGAGATTTTTCAAGATTTACTGTATCGATTTGTGGTGATTTATCTGGATGATATCCTGATTTTCTCTACTGATATGGTTACTCATCGCCACCATGTCTCCTTAGTTCTTCAACCCCTTCGCTCACATCATTTATATTGTAAATTGGACAAGTGTGTCTTTGAAAAAACGTATCTTCCTTTTCTTGGTCATGTGGTTTCTGGCTCCGGATTACAGATGGATCCCGAGAAGTTAAAGGCAATTTCTGATTGGCCCCAACCAGTAGGTCTCAAAGCCATCCAGCGTTTTGTGGGGTTCTCTAACTACTACCGGCACTTTATCAAGGGGTTTTCTTCCGTGATTGCACCTATCACCTCCTTGACCAAGAAGTCCGCCAACGCTAAAACTTGGCCACAGGAGGCCGTGGAAGCCTTCAAGTACCTTAAAGAAGCTTTCATCTCGGCTCCCATTCTTCAGCAACCAGATCCTTCCTTCCCTTTTTTCCTTGAGGTGGACGCATCCTCTACTGGAGTGGGAGCTATCTTGTCTCAGAAAAATTCTACTGGAAAATTTTCCCCCTGTGGTTTCTTTTCTCGCAAATCTTCGCCTACCGAAAAAAACTATGGCATTGGAGATAGAGAGCTTCTCGCTATCAAACTAGCCCTGGAAGCTTGGAGACACCATTTGGAAGGAGCCAGGTTTCCTGTTACCATTTTTACAGATCACAAGAACTTACTGTATTTACAAACTGCATCTTGTCTTAATCCTCGTCAGGCCAGATGGTCCCTGTTTTTCTCCTGCTTCGATATGATCATTACCTTCAGACCAGGGTCCAAGAACAAGAAGGCTGACGCTCTCTCTCGTTCCTTTGACTCTATGGATACAGAAGAAGAGGGTTCTAGACCCATCCTAGATCCAGAATGTATTGTGGCTACTACTCCCACTCACTTTATTGTTCCTCACGGGAAAACTTTGGTTCCTCCACATCTCCAGTCAAAACTCCTTAAATGGGCTCATGCCTCCCGTTTTTCTGGTCATGCCGGTATAAAAAAAAACCTTGGAATTTATCTCCCGTGGTTATTGGTGGCCATCTATCCACTCAGACGTTCGACAGTTTGTGACGGCGTGTTCCCCTTGTGCTCAGAATAAAGTCCCTCATCAAGCTCCATACGGTCTGCTGCAACCTCTGCCAATTCCGGATCGACCTTGGAGTCATTTTTCCATGGATTTTATCACAGATTTACCCTCCTCCAGAGGGTTCTCAGTAGTGTGGGTGGTCACTGATCGCCTTTCCCGGGCCGCTCATTTTGTGGCATTAAAAGGTCTCCCTTCTGCTCCTGTTCTGGCTCAACTCTTCATAAAAGAGATTTTCCGCCTACATGGCTGTCCAGATATTATCGTTTCTGATCGAGGAACTCAGTTCGTGGCAAGATTTTGGAGGGCCTTTTCTCGTCTTTGTGGAATTAAGTTAAATTTCTCTTCTGCATATCATCCTCAAAGTAATGGTCTCACTGAAAGGACGAATCAAGAATTGGAGAAATTCCTCAGATGTTTCATTTCAGCTAAACATGATGATTGGGTCGATTTATTACCTTGGGCAGAATTCGCTCACAATAATAATTCCCACGATTCTACCTCCACTTCTCCCTTTTTTTGCTCTTCAGGGATTTCATCCTAAAGTTCCACCCTTCAAAGAGTTAACCGCTTCTGGAGTTCCTGCAGTTGATTCCCTTCTATCATACTTCTCGGCTAGGTGGGATCTTATCAAACGCAAATTACTTCACACCTCTGCCATCAGTAAAAGAGCATTTGACAAAAGAAGAAGACCATCTCCACTACTTACTCCTGGTGACAAAGTATGGTTGTCTATGAAAAGAATCTTCGCTTGTTGGTCCCCTCTAGGAAATTCGCTCCCCGATTTATTGGTCCCTTCAAGATCATAGAGGTCATTAATCCGGTGGCCTTTAGATTAAAGTTACCTCCTACCTTGAGGATTCCCAATGTTTTCCACATTTCCCTTCTCAAACCACTTGTTATTAACAAATTCTTCTCTTCAAGAAAACCTCCTGCTGCTATTTCTGCGCTAGATCAGGAATTTGAGGTGAAGGAGATTCTAGATTCTCGGATTTCCAGAGGTTCCTTGCCGTTCCTGGTTGACTGGAAAGGTTACGGTCCTGAAGAGCGTTCTTGGATTCCTGCACGAGACCTTCATGCTCCGAGTTTGTTGAAGAAATTCCATACCAAGTTCCCTCAAAAGCCTTATAGGTTGTCCGGAGGCCACCCCTGAAGGGGAGGGTACTGTTATGAGCTGACCTGATCCCCGTTCCGCTGCGCTGTCAGCGTGGTCTGGCAGCAGTATCTGATCCATGCAGCGCTTCTCCTGATGGCGCCCCCGCACTTCCGGGTTCTTCCTGCAGCTGATCATGTGACTCCTGGGCGGGGAATTCAAACAGCTATATCTTCTCTGCTCTGACACGCTGCCTGTGTCAGAGCAATGTGTTTCCTGTTCCTGGCTAACAGTTCCTGTGTTCCTGACTCCTGTGAACCTTTTATTTACTCACTTGTAATCTCTCACCTTGAATACTGTAACCTCCTTTTCTCTGGCCTACCTGACTCTCACCTTGCGCTCTTAAGTCTATCCTCAATGCTGTTGCCCCCCTTATTTTTCTCTCTCACCGCTCTATCTCTGCTGTCCCTCTTTGCCTGTCTCTACATTGGTTCCTGTGGCCTACAGAAATAAATGTAACCTCCTCACCTTCAAAGCTTTCAATCAATCCTCCCCCCCACCTCTCCAAACTCATCTCTACTTACACTCCTTGCCACCCCCTCTGCTAATGACCGCCGCCTCACTACTTCATTGATTACCTCTTCCCACTCCTGCCTCGAGGTCTTGCCTGGGCAGCTCCTTAGCTGTGGAATGATTTCCCATGCCCTATCAGCTTAGCCTCTATTGTCAAAGGCTTCAAGTGTGCCCTCAAGACTCATTTCTTTATTTAAGTTTATCAGTCTAACTCCCTTGTTTAGGTCTTCACTCCCCCTCCCCCAATCAATACCATGCTATTTGTGTCTCCTCCTTTAGGATGTAAGGTCTCATGAGCAGGGCCCTCTGTCCTTGTGTTCTCCTTCTACTATTCCATTACCCTCTGTACCTCTTGCCCTGCGTCCCTAGCCCTGTTTTTCCATGCTCAGGCCTACTCCACACTGCTCACTACTATCACTCTCACCCACTTCAATAAATAATTTGATCTACATTAACATGTTATCAGTATATTTGTTTATTCAGTATGTCTAGTCATTGTATTTTGTTTTTCAAGTATCATGTAATGTGAATGGATCACTGCTTTCTATATATGACATGTACGGCGCTGCAGACCTTTTGTGGCGCCTTATAAATAAAAGTTAATAATAATTATAGATTTACAAGTGGCACCTACCGATACAGTCCCTGAACATGACATGAGTTTGCAACCACTGCCTTCTGATTGACGATTAAAGGTGACTAATTTTAACAGTGGGGCACATTCTATCAAGGCAGCTGAAAAGCAATTGGCTGGTACAGCACTCAAAAGATAATAATAATAATAATAATAATAATAATAGGATTATGTAGGTGACAAAAGAAGGTGGTGAATAGTATTACACATAATGTTACTTTCTACATATTATTGCTCATTACTACTACAGAGTATTATTACACTTAGGCATAACATTTACAAGCTGTATTCCTGCTAGACATGATTACTGTTAATGAACATCTTACTGGGCAGTACCTTAATGCTACTAATGGGTTTCTTAGTAGACATTACTTTAGTAAGCAATACTTTTTATGTTACTAACGAGCATCTTATCATACATTACTTCTACTAATAGGTATTGGCATTATTGTTACTAATGGGTATCTTACTAGGCATTACTACAACTAATGGGAATTTTACTCTGAATTATTATCTATTGATGGAAATCTTCTTGTGCACTATTGCTACTAATGGGCATCTTATTGGTATTTACTGTTACTAATATCATCTTACTTGGCAAAAATGCGACTGGCATCTAGCTATTAGTTACATTTACTGATAGCCATCTTATCGGGCATTACTGCTAATTATGGGCATATTATACATACGTTACATACATTATACGGGTGATGTATGTAATTACGATTACAGAAAAGACAGAAAATTGAGATTGTTGTAATACAGACATGTAGAAAATATAGACTAAGTGAAATACTTATAAAGTTTCCAGTAAGCTTGCTATAAAAGTCGGCAGCACAACAGCCCGGCACTGTGATGGATGTCACTTAAAATGGCGACTGTTACATTGCTGCTATTAAAGGGGCAATGCAAGGACCCAGCGCCTGTACAATGTGTAAGCCTTATTAAAAAACATTGTACAGGCGCCAGGTCCTTGGATTGCATTACACATTACAGCTACATATGAAATCTTGCTGGACATTGATTTTTTTAGGTTTCAGAAAGAGATTGTTCCACAGCACCTATAGTGTTCATAGTTACATATAAATGATTGCTGCAGGGAGGGAAATAATTGCTAAGCAATATGAGTTCATGTGTAACCTGTTATCCTGTTTTTTCTTTCTCCTGGTTATGTGTTATGGTCCCTTTTATTCCTATGTTTAAATATATTTCAGACAAACCAGTTTGTTGTTTGTCCTACACTGAATACAGCTTTGTTCATGTCCCCCAAGTGTGTCCATCTGTCCTCATTTATGAAGAGACTGAATTCACAGAACATCTTTCTAAAAATCACTACCACATTAGATCTTTAGAACATCTCCACTGACATATTAGATCTTAAAGAATTAGGATATAAATGTAAACTTTTACAACTATCATCTTGTCTAGATTTACTAACAAAGGAAAATTACTAAAGCTATTTTTTAGAACTTCACCAAAACTGTGCCAACTGCCATGGTTGCCTAAAAGCATTGACTCCTTCCACCCCATTAGAGATAAGCAAAATTTTCAAAACTGCTCCATGAAATATTCAACTCATTCCACATTTTGCTGAGATAATGTGAGTGTTTCATCACAAGAAATTGGCCTGAAGTAGCCCTAGTCCTATTTTCCACACCACTCAGCAGAATGAAGTGTCTGCCACTGTTCCAACTGGATTCTGTAAAATGTGTAGTTACAAACCCAGTGCAAAAGAGCATTTGGCGGAATGGAGAAGCAAAAGCAGAGCTCAAAGTTTGTATTATCAGAACATTGCAACTCTGAGTAACAGCTTGGTTCTTTACAATACTTGATTTGCACAAAATAATTATATTCCACAGAAGAATTTTTCTTTTTTAAAAAAAAGCCACCAAAGAGAGTCAGTTCCTTAAAAGACAAGTGCCATCTCCCTGAACATCCAAATTGTACAAAATAGACAAGGAGCAGCAATCTGATATGATTCCAAATCACGATACCTTGATTACGATACCTTTATTAATACACTAGTGAACAATTAAATAAACATGGGAGAAAATAGTAGTAGGCTCCTGGTTTTGCAGAGATATAATTAAAAATAAAAATAAAATTACTTATTTTTAATATAATAAAAACTATAAAAAGAGATAAATATTGTGCACTCAGTAGGGACTAGCTGGAATGAGATCTAATGATCATACGAGTAGCAGTATATCAAATCTCAAATCAAAAACTAACTCCTTAATTGGAGATAAAGCAACAATATTGCATAAATATGGTGAAGCAGGTAATCAATAAATGCTGGGTGGCCAACCCAACTAGCACTGTATCCACAGAGGATGAAAAAAGTCATATAATAATACACTAACAAGAATGTCTTCAATAGATGCAAATATCAATATTTGGGAAGAAGTACTCCAAAAATCCCTTTATAGCAGCATTGCGTAAGATACTGTGGAAATTGCATGTGGCAGAAGGAAGAAAGCTAGTGTAAACTGTCATTGACTCTGAGCTCCCAAAGTAGAATCTTCTCCATCAAGAACCAAAATTAACTCAATGAATAGAGAACTCCCATTTCTCTTATAGAAATTAAATCAGCCAAATGCACTTGTATCCACCCATATAACAGAGAGAATGTCACTTACTTTATTGCAATAAAAATAATCCACAGTAAATCTCCACTGTGACTGTCTGCAGGTGATGCTGATTAGCCTTACCGCGGCTTAACCACAGAAATACCTATAGGTAGATGTCAACACTATTCCAACACTGCAGATGAAGTAACAAAATTTCTCTTTAGCAGAGCACTGGAATAAGGACTGACGCGTTTCATCACTACCCGTGACCAAAAAGTGTTCCGATCAACCGAGCTGTAGATCTTAAATACTCCTCTCCTTCATGAGCTGTCAATCTCCAAGTTTCACCAACAGGGGAGGCAGCTAGCTAAGTAGATGAAGACACCTGCTCTCTCTCTCTCTCTCTATTTATATATATATATATATATATATATATATATATATATATATATATATATATCTATATCGTAGCAATCAAAATCGTGAAGAACATTAAAAAGTATATATACAGTAGAAATCGATTCCACAATTAATTATCCATATAAGTAGATGCCTAACAATTCAGCAAAAGTAACAAAATTGTATTACTTAAATAACTGTAACAACCAATAGTTAGACCATAACTTGAAAACCTCCATGTTGGGGAATATCAACTAAATATCAAATAGGAAGGTTTAAATTTCATAATCCATAGAAACTAAACATTAAACATATATATATATATATATATATATATATATATATATATAGATCTATAGATGTATGTACATATGTGTATATATATATATATATATATATATATATATATGTATAAATATATATATATATATATATATATATATATATATATATATATATATATACCTATATGTACATATACATATGTGTATATATGTATATATGTTTATATATAAATATAATCAAAAGGGGGTTAAAATAGTACTCCTCAGGGGGATCGAATTTCAACTATCTCCCAATCTCCAACTATCTACCAGTGTTCAAGTATGCTGTATGTGCATGCGTTACCCAGCTAGCTGACTCACATATGCTCACTAAAAGCCATGATTTGGACTTTCAGTTCCACTTGTAAAAAACAAAAACAAATCGTTATAAACATATACTTAAAATATTTTTTTTTATATTATTCCCAGTTGAAAAAAATATTTATTTAAATAATAAAGCGCTTTTTCATAGAATATCTTTTACTATCACCACCATGAGATGGTAATAACAGAAGCAGTACTTGTCCCTTTGTGAGCCTTGATAAATAGACTTCTCCATGCTTTAGTTGGGGAAGCTTTCCTCATCGAGACCTGGCGAATATCTAGCAATAGCAGTGGTATCAGCTGCGTTAACCGCTTTTTACTATTTAGTAAATATAGACTAGGTAGCTATCGCTGTTGTTAACCCTTTCATAGATAGGGAGATAGGGAAAAGCCCTATCTCCGGTGAAAACACTCATTGTCTACGAATATAGGGCTTTTCTCTGTTTAATAAATAAATAAATAGAGCCTCATGCATTAATTAAGGATCCGCTTCTTCATTCAAAAAAACAAATTTCAATTACAAATGGGTATCTGTCACATACTCACAGGAAGAAACTAATTTGGGACCTAAACCAATATTCAAAAGAATACAGCTTATATATTCACTAGGAACCATCAATCTACTTTCATTAGACTCTATATTATTATTGGCGTGCACTTAATAGTGTTGATGTATTGAACTACGTAATATCACAGCAACATTCTGTAATTGTACCTGTCAGCAGCTGTTTACAGTATTCAATTAATCACCTGCTAATTATATACTGTTCTCTTTTAATTTAATTATTATGCATTTATAAAATGAATGGCACTGTACAGGAAACAATTTTGTGAAAACCAGGCAAATAATTGATGATGTTATGATGTGTAAAGATTGTGGTGGCTCAGTGGTAAGTGAAGTCTTAGTGGTCCTGGAATGTATTACTGCACCGGCAATATTTTAATAATAAATTACAATGGTAACAGATTTTCTATCACTGTAATAAGTGGCGATAGAAAATCTGTGTTAATCGAGATTAATACATAGGGGTCTCGATCTGTCTAAATCTGTGAGTTAAAGAACATATTTTTGTATTTAAACATGCGTTTTCAAATATTGTACCCTCTTCCATAGAAACCTGAAGTCACCCCTGAGTTCCATGACCTGTATTTTATATGTTGAAGGAAATCACAAAAGGGGTAGCATGGTGACTCAGTGGTTAGCACCTCTGCCTCACCGCGCTGGGGTCATGAGTTTGATTCCCGCCAAGGATCTTATCTGTATGGTGCTTGTGTGGGTTTCCTCTGGGTGCTCTGGTTACCCCCCTTCACCCCAACAAAAACATGCAAGCAGGTAAATTGGCTACTGTCAGAATTAGCCCTAATCTGTGTGTGTGTGTGGTAGGAGATTTAGGGCTAGATTTACTAAATGGCGGGTTTGAAAAAGTGGAGATGTTGCCTATAGCAACCAATTAGATTCTCTCTGTCATTTATTTAGTATATTCTACAAAATGACAGCTAGAATCTGATTGGTTACTACAGGCAACATCTCCACTATGTCAAACCCACAGTTTAGTAAATCTAGCCCTTAGACTGTAAGCTCCCATGGAGCAGGGACTGATGACTAATGTGGAATTAGTGACGGTATAGCAAAGTTTCTTACCTCCAGTCCTCACGCACCCCCAAGAGCTCATGTTTTAAGGATATCTTTAATCATGCAAAGGTGACTTGGCTGGGTAAGTAATTATCTTACCTGTTCCTCAAACAGAAATCCTCAAAACATAAACACTTCGGGGTGTGTGAGGACTGGAGTTAAGAAACACTACGCTATATAAATTGATTATGATGAACTCCGCTATGTCTTGTAATTTACAGTAGGAAGTACATCATATTGAATGTGTGTGAGAGCACTGAGGACCACTGATTTACACTACTGAGCCCTCCCTTAATAGGAAAGACATTGTGTAGAGGTGTTTTCAATTATGAATTTGCTATTTCAACCACATGTTTTACAGCATTATTTTAAAATTTAACACTATATTTCTCACCACACTTTTATACTTTATATGTTGTATAATCACTCTGTGGTTGCGTTACATATATTGCACAATTACTAGCTTCTTGGGACATTTTTTTGTAACAATGCACACTTTGTCATTTCCTATTGTTACTGGGTGTTTAACTTGCTTAGGATAAGTTATAAAGAATAATAAAAAAAAGTCCACTTTTTTTCCCTTGTGATCAATTTTATTCTCTCTGAATACACATGTCGAAATCATTTAAATAATACACATGCGATGACCTTGATACCATTTCTTTAGTGAATATGATTTATATCAAAGTCAGTGAAGGTTGATCTAATTATTCAAGAGTTACTCAGGAATTTCTTCCCCAATGCTCCCAGGCAGCTGGGATGTGACAGATTGGATAACATAGCAACTGCTGGTTCATTCCATCATTCTGTTCAAAGTGGCAATATATCCTAAACTATATGTCTGATTTCAGCATGTGAACCCGACCACACATACTGTCATGTACAGTAAGTAATGTAAGCACAGCTGCTCATCAGCCTATGTAGCATGTCAATGAGGTGAAGGAAAGAGCACATCAAATAAAATTATGTAATTTGTCATGGGCTTACTTTCATAGTACCAGTATTAATTAAATCACACATGTTGCTGTAAATAAAAAATGTTGCCATGTCATTATAGATGTTGCTTTTATGTGCCTGATTATTGAAATTAATCAACCGTCCCATATCATATAATAAAATCATTAAACCAGTTGTGTAAAAGATGTAAGTTCAAAATAATCACATTTATGAGGCCAATTGTCATTGCATAACAGCAATGCACATGTTATTTTACTAAAACATCATTTCACTGAATAAGACAATCAAGGTTTGTACATAATATTCCTAATCCATGGAATTTTGTGTTTTCTGGATAAGAGGTTTTTACATAATTTGGAATACCATGCCAAATGTTCTATATATTGAAATCAGTGTGCCTTTCTGCACACTGCACACTGCCCACTGCCCATGACTTTCCCTCCCTCATTACTGCTTAGCAGTGCTTCTCATAGTAAGGGTCATTTACGAAAGACCCACAGCACCAATGAATTTTCTGAACTTATGCACTTAATTTTGCATGACTTAAGGGGCAACACTCATGTCTGTTTTACTGCACTCAAAAAGGGCAAAGTTTAATAAAGTGCGCTTTTGTAAAACAACATGTTTTTTAATGATTTTAGGTGTGGTTTGAAAACCATCAGATTTCCTAAAGGTCAAACCACAAATAAAATCACGCTTTTAAAGCACACAATTTGAAACGTCATTCTGATTTGTTCAAATGGAAGGTACAGGCACCAAGCAATTTATGAAGCTGGCCATAAAGTACCACAATTTTAATAACTATTAATTGACCCCAATAATATTAATTATATTCGGCCATTATATTTAGTCTCTAGTCTGATGTAATCTAATGGGAAATGGAAAAAAAAAATCAAATGGAATAGATGCACTGTTCCCAATGAGCACCCAATGCAAAATGAATTAAGCCCCAGGGATCACGTTTATAACTGGGCAGCCAATTAGGACATCCGTTCTATCTACTTTTATATTGGGGGCATGTAATGTTAATATTGGGGGCATTTCATCATTATCCTTATATCATTATTAATATTGGGGAGTGCATTTGTATTAAGACTAGGGCCATTTAATACTTATCAAGATCAGGGCATGATTTTTTTCTTCATATTAGTTTCATTATTTATCTAAATTTTGTTGGGGTAATCACTTTTAATTTAATAAGGGCACAATACTTGTAGCGTACACTTGTCGCACTACAAGTGCAAGTATGTGTAACACCCTCGGTGTTGCCATGGTGATGCAAGGTCCCATTGATGGCAGGTAAAGTCACAGGGAGGGAAGTGCAGGAGTGAGGTACTGGCCTCACGAGAGGAGTCATGGCATCACCATGAATGGAGGCACGGCCAGCTGTGCAGCGAAATCACGGAATGTGACTGGCTGCCAAGATACGTGTGTGATCCTGGCTCCCCAGCAAGGTGGGTGTCTCAAGGCCATTGTTTATGGACTCATCAAGTAGAGCCCAGCAAGTGAGACCAGCAAGGGGGATTCCCACCTTAAAACAACAACAACACCACAGAGAAGCAGCATGAGGGGAATGAGAACCCCTTGTACCATGCACTCCCATGATATAGCTCCATAAGTGCTTCTATAGTGAGGGGGGAGGCGGTCACTGCACGGTACAACATGGCTAGTTGCGAGAGCTGCTCTAGCAAGTGAGTCTGTGCGAAAAAAAGAGAAAGGCCCCCAGTTGGAGAGCCCCCTGAGAAGTACTCCTATAGTGAGGTGGAGCTGCTTTATAGATTCAGCGCTGCTAAACTGAGGTGCTGAGAGAGGCAAGTCCCCTGAAAAATTGAGAGGATGCATCAGAAGCTGAGAGATCTGTGTGTGTCTGTGGAACTACTGCCCCCAGCAGTAGCAGCAGTGGCTGATATATAACATATTGGTGATTAATAACATTTGATATCTACTAAGTAGGCAGTTTCTATATTTATACACCATTGCAACATCCTCATGCTTGTGTGCTTGAGGAGAAGGTGTTCAAATAAAGTTTTCCGAAAATGGTCTGGCACCCAACATAATTTGCACTGCACCACATTACTACACCAGTGTCTGTTCCACGCGTTAAACTGTGTTAAACATCGCTGTATTTCTGAGTGCCTTCTGGTCTCACTTGCCCATACCCACCAAATAGCCCGGGCAAAGGACCGCATACAGTCATACCAGACCACCAGAGAGACCTTCACATATGCACTATTGGTATTGATGCTACAATTGTCAACATGCAAGAACATTCATGTCCTGCCAGTGCCACAAGTGCTTACTCTACGTTACAAAATGTAACGGGTAAAAGCAGATGTTCGGTTTAGTTTTCAACTGCCTCATATCACCAGCCATTGAGATTTCACCCTCCAAACCAAGGGTAATAAATCCTGAGCTTTGGGGCTGAAAATCACTGGCAATGTGTGGCGATTTTGTAAGCACCAAAAGAATGTACTTTAGTAAATGTAATCCTAAGGCTTCATATAACAAGTGTGCAGACATTTTCTGCAATGAAAAGGACTTTGCACAAGGAAAACACTTTTGTACTCCCTGATCATGTACCCCAACGTCTTCAGTTATCAATAATTAAAGTATAGGTCACAAGAGCTATTTATTTGAGTTTCCATAGTTATAAAGGTGAGAAATGTCTCTGTTTGTAATTACTTTCCAGTTAACAGTAGTATTGCGATTCCTTCTTGCTATCACTTTAAAATAATAATCTTAGTGTGGGGAGTATTGCTGTAACGTGGAGGGGCTGAGTGGTTTTGCTGTAATGTGGTGAGGCTGAGAGATAATTCTGTAATGTGGAGTGGTATTGCTGTCATGTGGAGGTGGTGAGCGTCATTGTTGTAATGTGGAGGGACTGTGTGACATTGCTGTAATGTTGAGGGGCTAAGAGATAGTGCTGTAATGTTGAGGGGCCAATAGATAGTGTTGTAATATGGAGAGGCTGAGAAATAGTGCTGTTATGTGGATTGGCATTGCTGTCATGTGGTGGTAGTGAGTGGTATTAATGTAATGTGGAGAGGAGCTGAGTGGTATTGCTGTAATGTGGAGGGGATGACTGGTATTGTTGTAATGTGTAGGAGATGACTGGTATTGTTGTAATGTGGAGGTGGTGAGTTGTATTGTTGTAATGTGCAGCGACTGAGTGTTAGTGTTGTAATATGGAATGGCTGATTATTATTGCTGTAATATGGAAGCACAGATGGATAGTACGGGAATGTGGAGGGGCTAACTGGCATTGCTGCAATAGGAAGGGGCCAAGGGATAGTACTGTAATGTGGAGGGGAGGAAAGATAGTGCTGTAATTTAAAAAGGCTGAGTGGCATTGCTGTAATGTGGAGGGACTGAGAGATAGCGCTGTAATGTGGCGGGGCTGATCAGTATTGCTGTAATGTGGCGGGGCTGATCAGTATTGCTGTAATGTGGCGGGGCTGATCAGTATTGCTGTAATGTGGCTGGGCTGATCAGTATTGCAGTAATGTGGCGGAGCTGATCAGTATTGCTTTAATGTGGCGGGGCTGATCAGTATTGCTGTAATGTAGCGGAGCTGATCAGTATTGCTGTAATGTGGCGGGGCTGATCAGTATTGCTGTAATGTGGCGGGGCTGATCAGTATTGCTGTAATGTAGCGGGGCTGATCAGTATTGCTGTAATGTGGCGGGGCTGATCAGTATTGCTGTAATGTGGCGGGGCTGATCAGTATTGCTGTAATGTAGAGGGGCAGATCGATATTGCTGTAATTTGGAGGGGCTGATCGGTATTGCTTTAATGTGGAAGTGGTGAACAGCAATTCCTCAGTGGCACCAGGAGGTTAAACAAAAAGTCATTCAGTTCCTAAAAAAGCCATTGTACCTACGACTGTGCTATGTGAACAAGCGGTACTGGTCAAATTAATATTAATATTAATATATATATATATATATATATATATATTATATATATATATATATATATATATATATATATATATATATATATATATATATATATATATTTGTTTTTTGGGGTGTGCTGCTCAATGCTCAAAGTCAAACAGCACCCTGTGTTTTCATCATTAAATAGTTCAGATGTTACTGATACTGACCCTTGTACAACTGCCTTCAGATTGAAACAAGAATATTTTTTCCTAATTAGTTTACTAATATACTATTACTACCAGCAGTCACTGATTGTCTACACTTCACTCTCTCACACTCAATATATCAGCACACATTTCCAGCAGGTTTATTTGTAAATAAACTGTCAATATGTGTACAGTAAACTTACAGCTGTTTCAATATACATTTCAGCCTCTTTCAACCAGTTGAACTCTCTACAAGCCACCTTATGAACACAAAATTGCTGCAAACGTCGTAACCACATGCTATCGCTTCTAAAGTGGCAGCTAAGAACAGGAGGGAGCATTACAGTGTACTGTTGCTGTATGACTATTAGCAGCAGAACCAAAAAACAATTAGATTTAGATTAGATTAGATTTCTTTTAAAATTGTAACTTTTTTAGTGAAAATTATCTTGTGTGGAGCAGTGACATCTGTATTAAGTGGGAAAAACTGGGTGTTGGTGTGTGAGAATCAGCAGCAGGACCCCTCCAAAAAAACTACTACATTCTAAACTTTGTTGGATTTTTCAATACTTGTGAAGCTTTTAAGGGTCTTTAATTGACATCTATATTAAGTGGGAAAAAAGGGTATTTGCATGTGAGGGTTTTTTCTGCCCATTTTCGTCATTCAGCGATCGCATGTAGAACATTGCAACAGTTGCAAAAAAAATGTAATCTGCAATGCCATCAACTGAAGCAAGCCCACTAGATAAATTAAATAACAAAAGATTTAGTATAAGGTGCAAGAGATAAAAATGCTGAAATGGTACGCACACACTATATTTGGAACGTTAGACAGCATGCATCATGGAGAGTGAAGAGACAGTAACAATCAGATGTCATTAGATCAACAGAGGCATCAGTACATATTTAGACAAGTAGATACCCAATTGTAAAGTGCTATGTAATTTGCTGTTGCTATATAAATAAATGTTGATGTGATAGAGGAAGGTGGCCTGTTCCAATAATACAAAACTTCAAAGACTAATCACACAATAAATTTTGAATGTTACAGGACATCCATCATAGACAGAGGTCACTGCACAGACAGTGGTATGAATGAATAGAGTTAGACATTTATAAAAGAATATAGAAGAAGGTGGCCTGACCCATACCAAAATCTTCAAAGACTAGTACCATGCACTTCTCAATGAGCAGAACATTCATCAGTAGCCAAGAGTGGAGCTTTCAAATACCTTGTTTTACTTATATGCTACGAATAAAGTAGATATGTGCCATTTTGCTCCCCTTGTGCATCAAACAAGGGTACTCTGATATATGCCAGTTACTATGTATATCTACATACCTATCTACATACCTATAGGGCACAACCCTGGGGTAAAGGGGACTGCCTCAGACTTGCAGTGGAGGTGGTCCTGAACACCCATGTATATAAATATGGAATGCATATAAATATGGAATGTAAATAACAAACCGCCCAACAAAAAAATTATTTAGCAGCTAAGGATATTTGAAAGAATCTAGGGTATTTTGTGGTTGCTGAATTCAAAAATGAAAGTAGTTTTTTTTTTAATTGGTTTTAGTTCTCGAGAAAATGGATACCCTCAATTAATAGGGAACTTAGCCCCAACATGTGCATATGGGAATCTACCAGAACATTCTAGAAAGTGAGACATGCAAATATGCTAGTTGTTCACTCCGTGATCATTCTAGAAAATTCCCCCTCTGTATATATAAGTGATTGGTCACCCAACCAGCAGTCAGTTCACAGTTGGCAGTTGAGCAGTTTGTGTTGTCTATGATGTTTTTTTTGTTTCTCGTCTATGCAATATATTTGTATACATGTAAAATAGTGTAAATAAGTCTAGCTGTATACGGAGTGGGTATAGCAGCAATTTGTATATACAGTGTGTTTCAAGTAAGAATAAAGTCAGTTGGTTGACAGGGAAAAAATTATTCTCCCACCATTAAACATCAAGCCGGGACTAATGAAACAATTTGTTAAGGCCTTGGACAAAGATGGTGATTGCTTCAAATACATTTGTAGATGGTTCCCTGTACTAAGCATGCAAAAGCTAAAAACTGGAATCTTTGATGGCCCTCAAATTCATAAACTTATCAAGGATTCTAATTTCACAAAATGTATGAATCGTGTTAAAGATTCTGTCTGGTGCCACAAAGCAGACAATTATGAAGAACTAGTGGAAAACATGCTCACAGATTGTTAAAATGTGGGTACTAATTTGAGCATAAAGGTACGCTTTCTCTATAAGCACTTACATATATAATCTTGGTGATTTTAGTAAGGGACAAGGGGAGAGGTTTTATAAAGATATAAAGGTGATGAAGCAATGGTATCAAAGCACATGGGACAGACACATGATAGCAGACTATTGCTGAAGCCTCCAACGTGATTGTCCTGATAACCCACATAAAAGAAAATCACTCAAACAGTGTTTAACTATGCCTTTATTGTAATTCTCCGAACTAGCTTACTATGATTATATGTTATTATACCGAATAAAATGTCATTATGTATTGTATATGTTCTCTTTGGTATGATTTGAGACAATTTCAATGAGATATGTAATTAGGCTCTGCCTGACAATACATTTTTTGCAAAATTTTGTTTTTCAATGGGGTACCAATTATCTAAAAATTAGAGGAAATCCGATGTCATATTCGTAATCAACCCCACAAAGTTAGCCCAAAATCACTCTATTATGATTGGCAATAAAATGAGTTTTGATCAGTGTAATTTATATACTGTATATGTTATATTAGTGAAGTGTAAGAAATATGTAACGCAGGCAGTTCAGAACACAAGTGTGTATAACTTACATTGATGCAGATTTGGTTGCCAAAAACATCTGCCTTGATAAGACAGTGCAATTGAAAGTCCACGTTCTGCGAAATTAAGAGGACAAAATTTGGCACTGGCAAAGAATACATGTATAGATGGATGCATGATGGCTAATAATTTATGCTATATGATGTTATTAGAGAACCATATACACTGATTTATTATGTTTTTAATTGAATCGGAGAAAGCAAATGCAACAATGGCTTGTTGCAAAATATAAAATTCTCCATTATGATGAGAGTGGACACAAGATCTCAACTATGGACAGCAGCATTAGTAGACATTTAAAAGATGATGAAGCCGCAATATTAAATGGTGCAAGTCAAGATGGCATTGTCCTTGGGCCCACCCATATGTTGAAAAGGACATGCACATAGTTTAACAAATCAGTTCAGTCCCAGGGACTGCCACTTTTGTGCCTGAAGTGATTGATTTGTTTGGGCCCCCACAAAAGCCAACATTTTGGTTGTAGAACTGCGGAATAGATCGGGATTTTAACAAATTAATCATAGCCATGTGGATAACAGTGGTCACTGGTCATCTTCCTCAATGGGGACAAATGACAATGTTAACATCACCCTCATCAAAGATGTCAACATAAATAATATTTACATTTTAAAGAAAAGATACACCAAGTAGGTAACTGATAGACAGCATGTATGACACATTGGAGAGGGTAAGCAGCAATACATTGGAGAGGGTCAGCTGCAATACTTTGGCCAAAAGTGGTGAAAATTTGGACCGTTGCAAACAGATCATTAGAACATAGACTGCAAATGACTGTAAATGCTATAAATAGTAATATAAGAGCAAAAACAGCTAAAAATCACATATTTTACCTATTTTTCACAATTTTTAGTTAAATCCAGAGACAAAATTAAAACCAAAACCTTTTATGATTTTGGGGCAAAACCTGTAACAAAAGCAAAACACAAAGAATTTTTAGAACCAAAACCCCATCCAATACCAAAACACAAGGCTCAGTGCACAACTCTATTGTATATATCCTCCTATTATGAAATGTAAATTCCACAGCATTCTGTTGGAGTGCACATTTATTGCCATAAAAAATGACTTCTAGTTTCCATTTAACACCATTTCATACAATGCTAACACTTATTCTCATTGACTTCATGGCCCTCTCTGGCACAGGGAATACAAATTTTGTGTGAGCCATCCTAATGCAAATGTTTCATACTTAGAAACACCAGTGCAAAATGAATTTATGCATTGAGTAGCTTCTTAAGTGTCATCCTATGAGATTCTTGGTATGTGCATGTCGAGGTCAACAGGTATATTTATTAAACAGTGGTGCTAGGGAAGGATTTCTATTGTCGCATAGCTATTGCCACTTAGCGCTGCAGAAAACCTCCTAATTACCATGATGTACTAAGAAAATTTCAGGGCAACTGAGCAAGAGCTGAGTAGACTTACTACTGCGATGGGCCAGTGCCCAGGTATATGCACATGCATGACCCAGCCAGGCTGTTCTTGGGCTTTCAGTTCTACTTGTAAATAAAAAAATATTTTAAAATACTTATATATTTTAATTAAATTCACAGTTGAAAACAAGCTTTATTTGAATATTAAAGCATTTTTCATTGAATCTCTCCTGCTATCACTATCCTGCAATGTCAACAGCAAAAGAAGGATTTCGGTGGTACATGTACAGCTGCAATCCTTGTTTAATACGCTTTCTCGTGCTTTGCATGGGGAAGGCTATTGCTGGAGAAAGCAATTGAATCTTATCACTGGTAGGGGTTACCCACAGTGATAACACTGCTATCACTGGTATTAACCCCTTTATAGATAAGGAGAAGCTGAGACTTTCACTGGAGAGTTGACAAATAGAGCATTAAGTAAGGTGTTGGGAGAGGATTGTGATGCATAGGTACCACCATGATAAGATGTAGCACAGTTAATTATAATAACATATAATAAATGTATCAATGCATTAGAATATGGTGCAATAAAGCTTCCCAATTGTTTACTAGCATGTTAGAAAGTGTATCTAGGCTTGGGGTTTATCAGCATATTTAATGGTATCTTTAATGGCCAGTTCAAATTTGCAGAAGAATAGACAGTAAATGAGAATTTAACATTTTAACATGATTTAATATTTTAAAATCAATAGCGGGTTTGTAATCCAAAAGGTGGTGCCTAGAAACATCAAAATGACAGTAACTAATTGTATTTCACTTTTATTATAGTGGTGTATTGTTCCATTGTAAATTATTGTGTTATACTATATTATATTACTTTATTTTTATGTCACCATGTAGACAACTAATTAAGAAGAAAGAAGAAAAAGACTCCTTATGGATCAAAAACATATAAGTATAATTTTCTGTTTTGTTTGTATTCTGTCACTTTTGTATTGTTTTGTTATCATTTTTCACTATTAGATAATCCAATAGCGCTGAGATATTTTCTAATTGTTTTACTTGAATATTTGAAAAATTAGTGTGTGGTTTTATAAGAAATAGTTGGGCTGCGTTTGGTTGTGGAGCGTTGTTAAAATCTATTTTCTTTTTTTTGTCGATTAGTAACTAATAGTGTTCTGGTACTTGACACATTACATCATTTTATTTAAAATTAGTATTACTGTGAGCTAACCAGGAGCAGAATAGTGCATCAATGGGCATTTAAATTTGGGTGATGGCGCTCTAGCCTCCCAAGCCTGCTGCTCTGCTCTCAAAAGAGATGCTTATGGTCTTAATTTTACATTGGAAACCAGCTTAGGCTACCTAACCCTGGAACTGGTTACGGATTTGGGGAAGAGGTCATTCTGCTAATTTTTTATTGTCTTTTTAATGTTTTACTTTATACACCATCTGTTCTGAGAAATCAGGACTAGCACTGAAGTCAGTGTGGTCATTTTCTTATTTCATTTATAAGTCTTTCATTTTGCTTGGTGAACCCCATTGAACACCAGCCACTTGGTTAGGTTGGCCAGTGGAAATCCTCCAGTGTCCCAGATGACTGATTTGAAATGACTGCACTTAGTTGCTCTGTGAAAGCTTATTTTAATTATATATTATTACAAATATTTTTTCAAAATTACAGCTAGGTACAACAAATATGGAGTAGGAACAAATAAACATTTTTTTTTACGATACAGTTAAGCACTCTAACCCTTACACTATCAGCGATGAACATCAATGTGCATACCTATAAGTGATTAAAAAAAAGGTGTGCTAATTTCTTAATATATTTTCCTGCACTGCCAATGATAATAAAAACTAATCTTGTATAGATCTGTAAAGTGTAAATATCACATGCAGATTCAGCCTTTGTAATCTTTAGCAGCAAAAGGCTTTAAACATTTTTTCTAGACTAGTTCTAGACAAGGGCTGTACAACCTTTTAAAATGCTTGTCAGCTGCACATTGGGACTTTTCAAAATCGCCTTTGGCAAATGTACACACGCAGAAATAGCTCAGTACATTTCCTCTTACAGTATGAAGCGGGGAAGCCCTTCAATGGGTGCCTTAGGGATTAATCTGATCCACAATTCATTTTCAGGTCTCTCCAACAGAGAATTATTGTCAGTTTATTTTATATTTGCTGTTAGTTCAAATAAGATTTTCATGTTGTCTTTGTTGATGTGACAGCAATGCTGCTCCAATAAGATTTGCTTTCACAGTGATGTCTTAAATTATTCTGATCAGAAACAGGGACCCACATTTCATAAACATTACTGTACTGAATTACATCCTTTAGATACACTAGTCATTTTCAGCCTGATTTGCAGTTGCATAAATATGGATTTGTATGTTATAAAGTAAATGCCAAAGATTCTTCTCTTTATGGAAGGATGAACATACAGTGGCATCTTTCTTTTTGCACATTTAACACATTTAGAGGCCTATTTATTAAAAATAGGTAATAGGAATGGTTTATCTAGTGATAAAAAAAACCTCCCATCAGCATAATTTACTAATAAAATAAAAAAAAAAAATAGTGATACTGACCAGAAGCGGTAAGACTTAAGTTACCGGTTTGCCGGGTCTCCAGGGATATGTGCATGCATGACCCAGCCATTTAACACATGCTCAGTGGAAAATTTGAAAAAAATATATATAAACAAATATTCTTTACAATAATCTCCATGTGAAAAAAATGCTTTATTGAAATAATAAAGCATTTTTTGGGGTTCATTGTCTTTCTCCAGCTGTCGCCATCCTGAGATGGCAATAACAGAAGGATTGCAACGGTCCAATTACTTTGCATGGGGAAGCTTTCATCTGAGAGGCCAAGCAAATCTTTTCTCCGGTGGGGTTCACCACCAATGATAGCACTGTTATCGCCGACGGCGACCATTTGATAGAGAGAAGCCCTGCCTCTGATGAAAACACCCATTTTTGCTGTTCAATAGACAGGCCCATTAATCATGACACATTGTGTTATTTAGCAAACCATTATGTTTGAAAAAAAATGATTATTTTCAAAGCTATAATCATCAAATATAAATATTTTCAAACACCATGATTTCTATGGGACAGTCCAGATTTGAGGGGTTTTACCCAACCATCCCAACTGTCGAAAACTTTGTCCCAACTGTCAGAATATTGGAGTTATGCCCCACTCTGCACAAATCAGTGATAAACAGGGACACCTTATACTGATGTGAACAGCAAAACATTGGAGTTTTAAGGGAGGGGAGGAAGGGTGCCATCCACTTTTATCCTGAAAAAAGTATGTATTTATGAGTTGAAGAGTAGCATTAATTGTGCTTTAAGGGGTAAATGTATTAATCTGCACTTCTAGCACATCGTCGATATTCAGCGACTTTGTCGGGAAAATTTAAAAACAGCAAATTTTACATTTAAACACCTTGCCCGGCAAAGTCACCGAAAATCTGAATACAGATTAATACATTTACCCCAAAGGTTCTCAATATTTTAATAATTGTCTGTCTCACGCATAACAAGGAGCAGGTGCACAGATGTGAGTTCGCTTGGAAATGTATAAGGTGGGAAGTGGAAAAACATCACATTTCAGTTTTCTCTCCTAAGACACTGGTTGGTCTGATTTCAGTTATATCTTAAATTAGTCACGTCCTGCACCTATTTATAATAAGAGAACCAGTGACCATCGGAGAAAAAAAGTTTATCATCATCATCATCATCATCTATATAGCACCACTAATTCCACATCATTGTACAGAGAATATTTGTCACTCACATCAGTTCCTGCCCCGTTACAGCTTACAGTCTTAATTCTCAGGGAAATTTTGCAAGCAACCAATTAACCTACTATTATGAGAACATATAAACTCCACACAGATCAAACTCACGACACCAGCGCTCTGAGGCAGAAGTTCTAACCACTAAGCAACCGTGCTGCCCGAGATATGGCAAGAATAGTTTGCTTAAATAGTATGTGTCCAGTTGTCAGAATATGGCTGAGATTACGGTCTGAGGCAGAATCCCCAGTAGCTCTATTTCTGACAGTTGCCAGCTTGCTCATCATATACAGATGCAGGCTGTGGTATGCAGTGAACTGGTCATTTTCAGGATTGTCAGAATACACAACCTCCTGCACCTGTATGAAGAGCTCATCTGTAGCAAACAGAGGGGGGTATTCAATTGTTCGGAAATCCCGCCGCGTAAAAACTACTACCGTTATTACGGTAGTAGTTAGCTGTAATTCAGCTCTTGGCTCAGGGAGCTGCGAGCTGAAATCCAGCGAGAAAATTACCGTAATAACAGTTTTTCCGCGCATTATTACCGTAATAAAGGTAGTGTGCAGACCGCGAGAGTTTCAGCGTTTCCGCCGTCAATTGAATATGCCCTCAGAGGGTCAGACCAACAAACTGCAGAGGGAATCAGCCGAAGACAGTCGCAAGGCCATGTCGCAGTCATGCAATCCGACCAAATATAGAAGATAGGAGAGCTTTTAAATTTTTGCTTAAAAAAATATATACATTTTCCTCCCTGCCCCCACCCTTTCCACACAGGCTGCCCACCTCACCTGACCTCAAAAGGATGGATGCTATCAAGTAGATATTTTTATAGCTGTGAAAAACACCTTTGAGTGTTCTCCTTAGTTCTGATTTTAATTACACTGTTATGTTATATTAATGTTCTGTCTTATTTAATAAAACTGCTGCTACAACATCACGGTGAGTGTGTCTGTGTGTGCCAGTAATTATTATATGTTAAGATAAGCATATTCTGCTTTATACTAGTGAATTATTTTGCCTTTAGAGATCGCTTTTTGGTATAATAATTCAACCAAAGTTTACCATTTCCAAACATCTGTAGTGTGTATTTGCTATTTACACAATACATACTTTTGCACTACTGTCACGTTAGACACCGCACTCAATCCAGTGCGGTGTCTAACGTGGCAGATGGTATTCACCAGAGACCACCGCAAGGACTTCATAATCTCTGCCCCGCAGGTCGCAGTCCCCGGAGAGAGTGCTTAGCGAGACCAAAAGGAGAACTCAAATATCCAAGAGAACAGACCGGGAGAATAGTCAGTGGGCTGGATACAGGAATACGATAGTCTGCAGATAGGCACTGACACTGGAGCTGAATACAATGGTGCAATGGGCTGCAGAGTGATGATTACCACTACGGACAGTGGAGCAGGTTATAGGAATGTGATGGTCTGAGGACAGGTTACTACCACTGCCAACAGCAGAGCCAAGCTTAAGGGGCAGTAGAAGGAAAGCAAATACTGTGATCAATTGTGCAGCATGCAATATAGCAGAGAAATCTGGAGAGTTGATCTCCCTACCTAGTGATGGAAAGCAGACACATACTGACAACTAAACCGATGGCCACTAGCCTCTGTGATATCTCCACACAACATAAGTGATCAAGATAAACCAAGGTTACTATCTCACAATACTATCATTATAGTATACCATAGACTATCAAGTGGTTATGTAAACCTAACGGTAACCTAAGCCCAGAGACAACACCACCCACTATACCACATGAGGTTAATAGAACTAGGACATAAAAGTGCCCTTCAGGATATCCATATGTATCCCAGATCACTTCACTGGTATTATTTATTACAATTTCCGGTAAAGCCTCTTCATCTACAATGAATAAAAAGTAAATACACTGATGTAAAATGCTGATTGTGTTAAATGTTGATTGTGTTGTCAAACATGTTGTTTAGTTTATATCTTTATTTACTGCCTTTACAATGCTTTAACGTATTGACTTATTTAGAGTCCTGTACATATTTACCACTTTATATAGGACAACCATTTTTACTATAATTTATACTTATATGCCTTATCTCAAGTCAATGCACTTAACCATATATAACACGAGAAGATATTATATTGTCTCACAAATATGTTTATCTGCTACATTTCCGGGATAACCGGACAATCATCGCCACATCGATTATAAAAGGCACATCTCCACACATAGACCAACTACAGCCTTGAAAAAGTCACTTCTGTGACGAAACGTGTCGGCCAATCACGAGCTACATCCAGTCTTTCCACATCCGGTTCGTCATATCCGGTAGTAGTGCGCTCCAAGGTGGAACACACGCCAACAGTACACTGGGCGGTTGGATCACCGTCCCTCAGCAGACCTCCGTAAACCTCCGCGATAGTGTACCATCTATACTCCCTACTAAGGACACTCACCCGCAGATAAGGACGACATCTGGACCTGTCTGGACTCGTCGATTCACCTCTGAACGCTACCAAGTGCAAGTATACTGGTCGCTATATTCGATCAGTTTTTTCCACTATATAATAGCCAGGACAAGCTGGACTGCAAAATTATCAGGACATTTGCCATATCATCTGCAATTGAACTATTTAGCCTGTACTATTTCTATTAAGTTACACATCAGTGTACCTTTATGGTTGGACTACTTCACTTTACTTTATTTTAACTTTATTTTACTATATGTACCACTTTTATTCTAATAAGAATGCCAAAATGTTAGAATAATTGAATGGTTTACAGCAATGTATGCGTTTTTACAGGAATCAATATTTACATCCATGTGTGCAAATTTATACTAGTTTATAACTATTTTATCAATCACTGTGTATTTTTATGTATTTATGTGCTTATAAAAGTATCTTGTCACGACACGTGCTTCCTCCAATCATATCAACCCACAACCATTATTTAGGTCTAGCGCAGAATATTTCTGTGTATTTATATGTTGACAGGTTGGACTTCCCTGATATTCCGCTGCTGACCTATTTATCCTGTAGTGCGCTTCCCTTCCCTGTAATTTAATATAGCAGAGAAACACTAGGAGAGCACAGGGAGCCACGTCTTCTTTCTAGCAGGAGCTTGACACAAAGAACAGGCACCAGGGAATTGCCATAGATATGTAAATATCCTGTCAGAGTGCTTGACAGGCCAATGAATGAAAGACGGAGGTAATAGAAGGAGTTGGGTGAAATCAGAGGAGGAATTATTATCAACTTGCACAATGAAACCTCTAGCATACTTCCGTTAAATTGATGATTTGCTACTAATCTGGACTGGCTCTGAAGATGAGCTGCTGACTTTCCATAAAAACTTCAACAAATTTCACCCAACCATTAGACTCACTCTTAACTACTCACAATCTCAGATACATTTCCTGGACATTAATCTATACAATAAAAACAATACTATACAAACATCAGTCTATCATAACCCTACAGGCTGCACAGCATATTTGAGATGGAACAGCTTTCACCCAGGACACATAAAGAAGTCCATCATTTACAGCCAAGCTCTGAGATACCTTTGGATTTGTTCAGACAGTGAAGACATAAAACAACACCTGCTATCACTGAGAAATACATTCCTACAACAAGGATACCATCCAATAGTTATAGGTGAACAGATCCACAGGGCCAGAAGGATCCCAAGGATTAGCCTCCTGGATTACAAACAGAAGAAGGTTAACAGCAGGGTGCCCCTAGTGGTCACATTTATCCCCACATGAACATCTTGGGGAAAATTGCTGCTGACCTTCAATCTATATTTCAGAAAGACAATGGACTGAACGAACTATTCACAGATTTACCTCTCCTTTCATACAAACAGCCTCCAAATGTAAGAAATCTCCTCTTTAGAAGTGCCCTCTCATCACCATCAGAGACTGGCATTTCCCCTTGCAAAAACAAAAAATGCAAAACCTGCACCCATGTGCTACCAACAAACACAGTCCACATACCCAATACACAACGGGACTATAAAATTAGTATTACTGACACATTCTCATGTACATCCTCCAATGTGGTGTACATGATACAGTGTATAAGGTGCCCTGAAGGAATTTACATTGGAGAGACCAAGCAGAAACTACAATCCAGGATGGATCTACACAGACACACAATAAAGAAAAGTCTGGACACCCCATGGGTAAACACTTCTCTGAACCAGGACACAGTATGATGGATTTAAAAGTCCTAATACTGAAAGGTCTATTTAACAATGACAGGGAAAGAAAAATCTGGGAATTTAAGCTGATAAGAAGGTTCCAGTCATTGACACAGGGGGTCAATCTAACACCTGGATTTATGACCGACTACTTGGACACACTTCACACCCCACAGCAAAGTGATTCCAGATCTCTGAACTCATATCACTTTACACTTCCATCCGCAACGAAAACCTCAGTTTTACTTTAGCTTAACTTAATGATATAACCCCCCATACAAATTTCTTGATGTAACAGCTCTTAAATGTTGTGCCTGTTTCTTAGTCATTTATTTGTAAAGTTGTCTGATGAAGGGGCCTCTGTGCTCTGAAAGCTAGCAAATATAATAATATTTTTTTTTGGTTAGCCAATAAAGGTATCGCGCCTATAATACTTTTGTCTTTTTTGACACAAGAGTATTTAACATCACATTGTTGAACCAGAAAAAAGAAATCAGCGCTGGTAACTAACAGCCAATAATAGATGAGTTCATGAAATAGTGAAACATATAACATTTATTTAAAAACAAGCAACAGAAAATAAAATATAAAAAATACAAAATCTAATTACACAATATCAAATCAATAAAATATAAAGACATTATAGTACCATAATCCATATGACACAATCGCTTTCTCAAGCTTCAATAATATATTATCTAAATAAAAAAGGACCACCTAAAAACAAACTAGCACCATAATAAATAATATATGTCACAGTCCTCATCCAAATATGATGCTGTTATAGCTATATTATTAATGGACAGATCGTCCTGATGAGGTACCTCCTGAAAATAATATTAACCTGTCTATAATGACATAAACAGTGGCCCAAGAAAAGGATAGGTGTTACAGGCAGTACTTTAGATGACTCATATTGGCAGTATGAAATATCCACACTGAAAGTAGTAGCTGATTTGTAGCGTGCACGCTAAGTGTCTTTCCTCCCACAAGTATCACCATTGGTGAATCTTGGTGAATACATGCTGCCGGATACTTGTGGGAAGAGAGACACTTAGCGTGCACACTACATATTAGCTATTACTTTCAGGAATGAGCACACGAGACAAGTACCTACCAATTTGTGATGGTACGGGATCAAGAGGACAGGAAGTAGAGTAGGAAGATAAGAAGAGAGTAGAAACTTCCTCTACATTTGTGGGATCAAATGAAGAGAGGGGAGAGGATGCTGGGAAGGAATTGAGCTGATTGCTAGTCGAGGAAGATGATACCATTTCAAGTCTGATCTTATCAATCCTGTCCTTGAAATAGGAAGCAAGGTCCTGGGCAATGATGGTATTTGGAGGGTTGGGTTGGGAGGCTTGAGAAGATCAAATATATTTTGCAACAAACACAAATTCCAATTAACTTTTGCACTAAATCTATTTTATCTAGACTCAGACAATTCCATTGAAATTCACTATTAATGCAAGCTACCTAATTTTAGCCATATTCTACCATCTGCAAACCCAAGACAAATGCTAACACATGTACAGTTACACAAACCTTACATTTACACATTATAACTATTCCTAGCTTTTTCCCTTATCTCTTTTTCCTGGGTGGGGTTAACCTTTCCACAGGAAGTGCTCACAGCATGTAGCCTGCCTCAAACAGCTAAAACCTGCTTTTCTAATTATGGTGGGGGTAGGTGAGCTTATGTGCAGAGTCACTGTCCTCATTCAAATATGGATGAATCTGCTCATATATTATAAAATTAAATATAAAGTAATAGATTATATATACTCTTCTTCAATGACACAAATAATATGGAGGGTAATTGTAAAAACAAATAGTGATAAAATACCATGTAACTCAATAAAACAAATATAAATTAGAACAGAAGATTATTTACAAAATTCCCATAAGCACAAACTACTGAAATCTAGGACACTATCTATCTTGTAAAGTATTTTTAGACTGAATCATATAAAGCCATTCCATAAATTGATTTCTGAAGTTTGCCTAAGCTCTTTGGTGAACTTGCCTGTTTAATCACATATATATTCTTATCATTGATATGCAATATAAATTCCCACTTGCTTTAGGTTTTTACATTTTTCTTGCCAGGAAAAATAAATACCACTGTTTCTTCTGTAAAGCAAAATGATGTGCTCACAGAAATGCTTAGATTGCTAGTTAAAGTTATCGCCTACAGATTTATTATAAAACAGAAATATTTAAAACATATGTAGTATTTACATGAAAATAGTGTAACCTTAAAATAATAAAAATTAATAAAAACTAAAGGCATAGTTACCTACTCCGGGAGACTCTTGGATTTTTGGGAGTCCTACGGGACTCCTGCGAGAGCAGTGCAATCCCCCTGTTCCTAGCCACTTAACTAGTTATGTGGTGTGGGCAGGGCTTAGGACGCGATTCATTCATCATCTTGACCCCGCCTCCTGCTGTAATAGGCTGTAAATCATGATGGCGGTTTATTGGGTTGAGTTCTACCCCCACACACCCACCTTCCCCCAGATCTCCTGGAGGCCAAATTGCCAAAGTGTGACTTAAGGTCTCACAGTGTTTTCCTAATATTTTAGCACTAGAAACCATTGTTTCATCATAACCACTTGCAGTTTTATTAGTGTTACTTTTGAGCTCAGTTTTTCACTAGCATTAGAAAGTGCAAACAAAGCTTGAATGTGGGCTAAGGGTGATCTTTAATACACATAGGTCATCCATAAGAGGTGTTTATTAAGGCAGGGATATGCAAATCACAGGAGCCAGATAAGAAATCTTTCCTCGCTCCTAAAAAGCCAAACTGACTCTTGGATTTTACTGAATCCTAAACTATTTTGTCCACTTATGCATTAAGATGGTATACCAAAATATGTGAACATATTAATGTGCTTAAATAACATTTCAGCGTATTTGTTCCATTATCAGGAGCAGTGCTGAATTATAAACTAACATATATTATTGTCAAAAGTGCTTATTATGGTGGGGGGATGATAGGATGCAAGGGATCTTGGGAAAGGTCCAAAGTGGCACTGTCTGGCTGGAATTTATTTGTTCTCAGAGAGAAGTGACCTTATGGAGAAGTCAGCAGAGTCTCTAAAAGCAGACAGCAGCTACTGTTTGGTGTGAGCTGACTGCAGCCTCTTGGACTAAGGAGTTTGCCCTCAAAAGACTAGCCTTTCCCAAACCAGTGACTATAACTGTGATAGTGTGGGTAAATGCAGATCCTGTGGGCAGAAGATTATACTGTGGGAAATTGTTACATTCATCCTTCCTAGAAATCATATCTGCAACAGTATCTTGAACAAGGCCTCCTAGCTCTGATAAGACTCCCTCTCTTTTAAAATACTGGGTTAGCTCAAGTAACATGGGGTGAAGTGTGGATTTTATTGTTCTGTGGGATAAGTAACTCTAAGATGATGCTGCCTGCGAAGAGGGTTGCGCGCGCACACGTGACTGTGATCGGCGGGTGCGTCTATGACCCTACCGCGCATGCGTCGTTGGAGACAGAGATAGAGGAGACAAGTAAATGTAACAGGATGCTGACACTAATTAGAATAAAAGGTTATGGGAAGCAACTCAAGCTTGCACAATAAGGAAATAGTGATAGATGAGATTGTGCAACAACTAACATAAAAGAATACAATAAAATTCAATCCTAAATGGAAAATATGTGGCCTATTAGGAGTCATTAAGACTTATTATGAACCCCTGACAGTTCAGATTCAGGAATAGAGGAAGCAGACAAAAGAAACTCAGGTCCTATAAAAGCTTTCAGGAGACCATCTGCAACTGGAGAAGTGTGGAAGGATGATACACAAAAATGCCAAATAGTACACATCTGGGTCCATTGGACAACAGTATGGCCCAGGTGGAACAACTTGTGAATCACACATTGGTCCTACCAGGGCAAGCAAAATTGCCTCCCTCTGACTGTTGCTTCCTACATTTATTTGGCCCTGTATTCACCATGTTCACTGTGATGCTGACTGTGGAGAAGGAAAAATCATGTTTGTAGCTGAAGGTTCAGATTCACCACACAGTTGTCTACAACTAGTGCAACGCTCAGCAGGTAAGGAGATCACACTCCTCAGAGCATACCTAGAGCATGCACTTGGACACAGAGCCTGCTCTAATGAAGCAGTGATGCAGAATTGTCATTTATGGGCACTGTGGCACTAGTGTCACTAGTCAATAGAACGTTTGGGTACAATCTGTACAAATATGCCATGGGCCCAATAATCCTCAGGTGTCGTATTCATTTGCCCTGTTGCACTGAGACATTACAGATAAGGAAAGTGGTAATTTTAGAGTCACCCACTGTCCAGGATGTGGTAGTTTGAAGAACTTGGAAGTGGTACCTTATGGACAGAACCTGCAAGATCAGCTTAAGAACACATGCACCTGTCCATTTTAAGGATTCAATGACAAGGGGAACAACCTCTTCATTCACTTCTGTGACACAAGGCATAATGCTGAGGATAATGGTATTGCGGATAGCATCTCTAACATCTCTAACACCTATGGCTTTTCTTGTATTTGCCTCCATCAAAAAAATACAGAAATTCCTAGGCAAAATTTCCTCCAGCTGTTCTCTGCCATGATCTGTTGCCTTGAATAAGTGTTAGGTTGCTGCAGGCAGTATATGAGAGACAGTAGTGAACTAAACAATGGATTTATTGAAATAGTTCAAAATGTTCAGACAATCAACGCAGATCACAAAACCAGGATAGTAACTTAGCAGGTATGAAAACAGACAAGGCAATACAATATAATATGGTACAGTGATAACAATGTTGTAGGTTACTAAAAGGATCGTACACAACAGAAAGTCATTGGTGCAAATATTAAATGACACAGTATAGATAAGTCACTGACACCTATAGTAAATAGTGCAGTATGTCGGGAAACACTTGGCACAGATGATGAATTGCACAGTAAGCTGGTAAGCAAGAAAGAGAGTGATTATACAGTCTGGTGTTTAAGAGCCAGGTTCAACCAGCAGAGATCATTAAGTTAGTATTATATCAGATAGAGGTCACTCCTGAGACAGGAGCAAAGCCCCTCAGTGTGAAGCATGAGATTTCTGGCATTGCTAGTAAGCACACATTAAAGAAAGACTACCTCTAGCATACAAGTCAAATAATCAGAGCCTGAAATCATCCATATCCAAAGCCAGTATTCAGAGCCAGAAGTCACCAATGTTCAAAGCCAGTAGTCAAAGCCAGAAGTTACCGATGTTCAAAACCAGTAGTCAGAGCCAGAAGTCACTGATGTCCAAAGCCAGTATTCAGAACCAGAGGTCACCGAATTCCATAGTCAGGGTCAAAGCTAGAGCTCACAGGAAGGTGAGCAGGTTACAGAGAAGCTAGCATGCGAAACACTACACCTACAATTGAGTGGTGGACAGGTGGGGACCTTTATCTGAGAGATCCCTAATCTGGCTATGGAGAGAACATACCTCCAATTATGTTGATCACTTTTCCGCCTCAAATATATACAAAGCAGCTGTAAGGGAACAGAAATATTGTAGGGAAAAGAATATGATCGAAAACAAGCTAGCAGAAGACATAGTGATCACATGCAAATAACATGCAGATCATAACAATAAGACTCAATAATTGGAGCAGCAACTAACAATATGGAGGCTACAGTGCTGCTCCATCCACCAGTTAAAATGACTGAGATAAGCTGAAGCTTTTTTTCTCTGCATGTCTGCCAACATCTCTTCAGATGCCAAAGTACTTTTTCAATGTAAATTCCATGTCTGTATTGGCCATTTGAAAACCTTTGTTTTAAAGCAAAAACCTTTATTGTTTTTCTTTTTCCCTCTCCTTTTAACTGGTTTTCTTTCTCCGTTTCTCACTCTCCTTTTTTCTTTCCTTTTAACTCTAATTTTTACTATATTATATATTCTTTAATTCTACTTTTCTCTTCTTTTTACTTTTGCTTTCCGTTTTTACTCCTTTTCTACTTCTTTTTTTTACTCTCCATTGCTCTCGTCATTTCACACTTTTTCTCTCCTCTTTTCAAACGTTTCTCTTAACTTAACTATCTCCTTTTCCCTCTCATTTTGGGGTATATTTAAAAAGCACTGCATAATATGATAGTTTTCAATCCTCATCGCATAGATAAGAATTGAACTATCTTTCATATCTATTAAAAATCCTTCACACGAGCAGCAAGTTCGAAAAACTGCTGTTCCTGTGAAATGCAAAACTCACCTCTCACTTGCCTCTTCTCTTCTCCTCCCATACGATGCCGACTGCGATGATGTTTCCTCCTTGCAATGATTGTGCGCATGCGCCGACCGAAAACCTCAGGCATGCGCACAGAGATCCTGGATTGCAAGAAGGTGAGTCATGTGACAGTGAGGGATCACATGATCCCTCCATATATGCGTTGCCCAGCTCTGCTCTTCAGAGAAGAACTAACAGCTGTGAAAGTTTTCAATTATGTTAATGTACGGCAGCTTCATGGGACAAAAGGGGGGAAAAAATATTTTCTACCATTGATAAATAGCAATATGGATCAGTCCCCATACACTTTTATAGGTACTGCTCAGTGAAATGACGAAGATGATGCAATAATGATAAATGACATTTATCCGTTTAATCCCCAAAAACGTCAGTTTTCTGAGATTTAACAGAGGATTTATGTTTAATAAATAGGCCCCTTTCTGTCCTCTGCCTTCTAACACCAGCAGTTACTGTGATTGAGCTATTTCTAGTACAGTCCATGCATTCCATTTCACCAAATGGAATATGATAGGTCATGACGTAAAACAGAACCAATGGGGAAGAAACCCAGATGGAACAAAAATGATACTAGCAGTTCTGTGCGGACACAAATTGCGTCAGATAAATGTGTAAAAGCGTAAAAAATGAAGCAAAACCGTTCTGAAAATGTTGCACATGACTTGCATTTTTATTTTGAGATTCATAAGCTGCATCAATAATATATGACATACTGCAGTCAGACAAAAGCTTAAATTAAACATTTTTTGTTCAGTAGTGTGGTGATTGACCTCATTTAAAAAGACTAAAAACTAAGCTAACACAAATAATAAGACAGAACTCAATTGGCCAGTGTGACACTTTGTTCTACCTTTATTGTAAAGGTATGTGTGTGTGTGTGTATAAGGGAGGGGGGGAGGGGGTACAAAGGACACAAGCTCTGTAGCCATATAGTTCAAAACGAAACTGTAAATATGTAGGCAAAAAAGCAGTATAGATGCACAGTCAGGAAAAAGACCATGTTTATTTCTGCGATACTTGTCCAGTAATGCAAAAATACAAAAATACACTACTTTGTCTGCTTGTTTACATCTCAATTTTACATTAAACATTGCTCTTAAAGTTGAGTAGGGTATAAGGAAAGATGTTTTATTCAAGAGTAATGTATTGTTTTTCCAAATGCACATCTGTGTTCCTTCACAATGCATAGCAAATTGCTTCCCACTGAATTTTCAGCTTCCAGACCAAGTGTAAAAAATTGGTTTGGTTTTGTGTGTGACAAGCTTTGGTTTGGTATGTGTAAAGCTTTGTTGCTACTTACAAATGGGACTATCATACCCCCATTGCCGGGCACTACAGTTTGTCTCAAACATTGCATTCTATCTGTATCTGCATTCACAAACTCACCATCTTCGTTACCATAGATGTCATCTTTGGTCACATGATCAATGCAAGCTAGACATAAGTGGCCTAATATAGAAGAGCAAAGCAAATTAAAAGGTACAAATTTACTCCTGGACAAACCATGTTGCACTGCAAGGGTTGCAAAATATTTTTTTTGCATACAGGGAAATACTGACTGCTTTTGCATATAGCACACAAATATTGGGCAGTTTTATTTTTACACTGCAATTTAGAGTTGAGCTAGGACACAGTCCCTCCCACCTGTAAATCTATCTGCACATTTTAAACCTACCTCCCTGCAGTGCAATATAGTTTTGTCAAGATGTAAATTTGCTCTATATTTTCTTTTGCTTCTAATCTGATTACACCAAAGATATTAGACTGAGCAAATGAACAGGGGAATAGATAGATAGATAGATAGATAGATAGATAGATAGATGTACCTACAGTACTTTGCCCAGCCTTTACTGGCTTTATTGTGCCTGTAAAGTAACTATCTCAAGGCCTGCCATGAATATACTACCAAACCCTTTCATCATCATCATCAGTTATTTAAATAGCGCCACTAATTCCGCAGCGCTGTACAGAGAACTCACTCACATCAGTCCCTGCCCCATTGGAGCTTACAGTCTAAATTCCCTAACACACACAGACACACACCACGGAGACTAGGGTAAATTTTGATAGCAGCCAATTAACCTACTAGTATGTTTTTGGAGTGTGGGAGGAAACCGGAGCACCTGGAGGAAACCCACGCAAACATGGGGAAAACATACAAACTCCACACAGATAAGGCCATGGTCAGGAATCGAACTCATGACCCCTGTGCTGTGAGCCAGAAGTGCTAACCACATAGTCACTGTGCTGCCCGATTTATTTAAAGCCTTTCAGTTTAAATACCCAAACTCATGTCAAATATTACATATGTTATATCACAATCACCCCCCCTCCCAAAAGGTTAGCAACATGAATGCTCAAAACTGAAGCATGCAGACAAGAAAAACCCACCCATTGTTGCTATGAAACCGAACAGTAAATATATATATGTGGACATAGAGGGAAAGCATAGCTAACACACCACAGGGTAGGGTAACTGGAAGACTGGAGGCAGAGGCCAGGCCTGGGTCGCGGGTCTGTAGCTAGTAGTAGGGTAGGGGTACAGGAGGGATGTCACGGCTGGCAGCAATCAAACAGGTCAAAAATTCAAGCAAAGGTCAAAGTAACAAGCAGAGAAGCGAGATCTAATATCCAGGCAAAAGTGCAGGGTAACAGGCAGTCAGGCATGGTCACAACAGCAAATCAGTCAGGAATGTCAGTAGACAAGCAGGTCAGCAACACACAGGCAGTGAACGCTATAACTGGCAAGGAGGCTAAGCCCTCCCTGCCTTAAATACCTTAAGTACCTAGAGCATCCAATCAGAAATGGAGAGGCACAGGGGGAGTATTTAGGGCCAAGTGATTTTAAGTAAGAAATAATGGTGTGTGCACGCGCCCAGCTGTGTGTAATACCAGAGCGCAGCGCTGTCAGGCAGAGTGTTCCAGCCACTGCTATGGCGATGGGTGGGACCCAGGAAAAGGAAGTGATGTCCCGGCAGTTGCCATGGCAGCCAGGATGCGACTAGAGGAGCGAGCCGCTGGTTGACGCAGCTCTTAACACCGAGTCTGGGCATGAGACAGTCATTGCTGCTAAGCTATGCTCATATATCACTCAGGAGTATACAAATACAGCCACAACACGGCCCACACATGTTGCAATATCAGTAGATATTATATAGCAACTAAATGACTGCTTAAAAAGATTGAAAAAGTTTTACCAATAATGTAAAGAATGCACAATAATGATTATTAATATATAGCTACTCCATTACCTCTATATAAATGCAGAGACTGAACATGAATATAGACAAAAATAAATATAAAAATAATGAAAAAATCCCACTAATGCAAAAATAATCCAATATAAATTATCCCTAGAAATAGCATATTTAATAATATATATATATATATATATATATATATATATATATATATATATATATATATATTGTCAAAGTCAGCAAATTGGATAAAGTCATTTCAATTAATATCGAGCAAACTTGGTTGTCTTTGTGTGAAAATATGCGTAGAGCACGCTACGGCGTGGAAGGGCGTACGTAGCCACAACACGTAGCAATAGCGGTTTTTACACATATACACATATTCGCACCAACACACACTTTTGTAAATAGTACACATTAATTGTAGTTGCAACACATAGTTATTTATGTCGAAATATAGCAGTGTTTACGCGTAATATTATGAGTTATGTGCATATTAGTAATACATATAGTACAGGGTAAAGGAAATGTGTCATGTCTGATATCATATTAATCCCCTTTATATCAGCAGCTGTCCGGTGCATTCGGCCAAGAGATCGCACATTGCATACTCTAGTTATTGATGTTAGGCAATAAAACTTTAATATGATGCTGACTATAAAATGCTAATAGACTAGTTGTAACTGGAGTCTTGGCGGGAAGAAAGGAGCACATCCCCTGGAGAGATGACCCCCACCTTTGGATTCTTTAGTTTAAACTAGCCTATGATCTGCAACCCCCTGGACCTTCCTGAAGCCTGGACCAATAGAAGCAAGCCATACCATCTGCATTGTTTTACTGTATTTCTGTTTGCATATAAGCAGGAGCTTTTCATGTAGTGTTCAGTCATCTTGACCACACACTTCAGACCTGAATGACTGTTCACTGGATCCAGAGCACCTGCGATAAGTAACGGCTGTACTTATTAATATTTTGCTTGAATTATTCTGCCACTTTTTGAGAATAAATATTTGTGCATTGGAAACACAAATCGAGATTCGACAATCGTTATTGGATAGCGACAAAAAGTGCATAACATTTTATATATATATATATATATATATATATATATATATATATGATGTAGAATCCCAATGAGGAAACCATAATATATATTATGTTGCTTCTTTCTAAAGTGCATATAATGGACCAGCTCAAACATTCCAAGTATCATATTCAAAATAATTAAGCCCTGTGTGAGAGGGACCAATTATAAAAAGACACATGGTAAATTAACTTCCTCATTAAAACCTTGTGGAGTTAATGAATTTAATGGTAGAACCATTGGGCTTTCTTTTCCAACCGTATTTTGTTACGATTGCCACTGCCAAGGCATTTTTCAATAGGTATGAAGCGAAAATGTAAAATTGTATGGCCCACATGGAAGAAAATGTCATGGAACTAGTGGCATATAAGCATCTTGTGTCATATTGGTGATATTTAGAGTCTTTTTGATTGTAGAGGGGTGTAGAGCAATATGCTCCTTTAACATTCTTGACATTCAAATACTTGCAAATACAACTTATCCACGGCTCTTGCAAGATGCGCAATGCATAATTTTATATGTCGAACCGGTATCTGTATACACAAACTTATTGGCAGTCATTAAAAAAAATGGCAATTAACAAACACATCCAGTGTCATTAAAAAAAATGGCAATTAACAAACACATCCAGTGTGCCAATATACCGCAGGTTTTAATGTAGACCAATCTTTGGGTTCCAAAGGAGGAAGATCATATTTCAAAGGTGGTTCTTGCAAATGATCTCCAAGTACAGAATCCTTGCTGATGATATGCCAATGTTTTAACATGGTATCCCAAATGGACTTTGAAGCAGTAAAAAAAGTGATAAAAAATATACTGTATATGTAATTATTTCAATTATTTGATGTTGGCAATAGTAAATCTAACAATTATATTCCAGACACCACTGAATAGCATTGTTTGTTTCTTGTATATTATAGCCCATCTCTAAAAATGTTCTACCAATATCTTCAAAGGCTGTCAGTAATAATTTTGTATCAGATGTAATATATACAACCTATAGAAATTGTGAATGGGGAAAACATTTTTTAAGTGACATTGAATGAACTCTATCGGCCATTAACAAAGTGTTTTTACCTGTAGTTATTCTATAAAAAACACTAACTAAGATTGCATTATATTCACATCCAAAAGGGAATATAAGACATAATATATTATAATGGTGGTACTCACTTTCTCGATGCTCCAAACACCGACAGTACTAAGGACGCCATAATGACTCCAAAGCTGATATGCACGACAGAAGTATGAGTCCGAAGCTGTCATTCAACAAAAGAAGTATAATGGCTTCTGGTTTAAAAACTGACGTTTAATCATTGCAACTAAGCTTCATCCCAGCAGCAGTAACTTGCGTTACTATAAATCGCAATACAATTATTACTGCTTTTAAAGGGGTAATGGAAGAAGGAACCGGCTGTCCAATGTTTTTTTTACAAACACTTCTACATGGCACAACCAGCGCCTCCTTCCATTATCCCCTTAACAGCGATAATAATAGTGTCGTGTTTTAGAGTCATGTAATTTACTGCTGCCGGGATGAAGCATAGTCGTAATGATTAAACATCAGTTTTTAAAATTCGGTGTTATACTTCTTTCATTAAATGACAGCTTCAGGCTCATACTTCTTTCATGAATATCAGCTTCGGATTCATTATGTCTTCCTTAATACTGTCAGCGTTTAGAGTATCGTTAGAAGGTACCCAATCCATATTATAATGTAAAGCAAATTAATAAAGTAAAAAGCATAAAGTAAATTGTAGTATCCAGTGAAATAAAAAAATGCTAATTGAAATTCATCATTCAATATATACTAATTCTCATATTGGTACATGAATATGTTGGCATACGATGGGTCATATTTGACCCCATTACAGTACCTTGGAATAGTAAATCAACAGTATGGTAAAACAAAAAATAATGATTATCAAAAAAAATCTAGAGGAAGACAAGAAAGGTTTGGACTGGAAATGAGAGACTATCTAACTGCACTAATACCATGGTTGTTTGGGATACTAGAATACAAAACAGAAATATCCAAAGTTGCTAAAAAAAAACACTGATTAGGAACAGATAATATAGAAGGCAAACAATTAAAAAATCCATAGAATTATATATGAAAGAGGATATATTTTGAACAACAGATTATATATAAAAGCTCCTTGCTTTTATGTTCCTTTAATGAGAACGTCAGTAAAAATATATTGCCACAGATCATTAATACTGCTATTGAGTGTGTACAGATTGCCCTTACCTGTAATATACTACTGTGGCAACTGAGCATGTAAAGGCCTTTCAGATTTAATTGATGACTTTGCAGGAACGGCACAAAAGCCTCCATACACTGGTGGCATCACAGTGTTTGGATCAGGTTTGAATAGAAGTATCTTGGGAATCTGTGAATAAATTTCCAAGACTCTTTGAAGTTAGTTCCTTTTCCTAAAATAGCCAGTATCTGTTGGCAAACAAATATTGCTGAGAAGGAAGTCATATAGAAGTGGCTCACTGCTTTTCCCATTTGTTCACTATCTAGAAATACTCTTGTTAAGTCCATATCAGTGACCTACTGCTTTTCACTGATCTTCGCAATTTAGTGAAATTAACATAGTTGACCTAAATATATGATATTTTGAGACATTAAATTTTGTTTCTAGCATTCCATTCATAGACTTTGTCTGTTTGGTTGATCTGTTAGTGCTGCTACTATCTACTTTTTATGATTTTATTTTATATTTGGAGATAGCAGCTCCTTGTTAACAGCTGCTCAGGTCTGTTAGGAAATTGGAACACCCAATAAACGTCCTGGCGGTGTTGCGCAGCTTCTCTACCATGTTCAGCACTAGCACCTCAACTTCAGCATATCTGATGTTGGACTGGTGCCTCTTCATCAGGAGACAGCTGGTTCCAGGACAATCGCCACACTTTTGGGACATGGAATAATAATGTTTTTTTAAAAATAATAATGAGTTATGTGTAATATGTACAAAGGCAAGAATTTAGATGTACAACTTGCCAATGGTGCCTTATATATAGTACGACATAGTACTGGAGCAATCCTTGCTATATATTATCAAACAAATCTTTGTCTTCTGCTCTAGAAAGTAGAGCTATGTATATTTGATATTCTAGTATTGATGATTGCATAATCCAACAGTATATAGGCAATAAAAAAAAGAATAAAACAAAGTGTAAAAACAAAACCCAGTTCACAAAAAATAGGTAAGTACTTTGTAATTAGGGAATGTTTAATTAGTGAAAATATTTGATTATTGCAACACTAATATTTTCTATTTTTCTCATCTACAAATGCTGTTGTAGGGAAACGCTTCCTGCAACTGCAAAGGAATACCTGGTTGACCGATGTAAACAAATAAAAATAATGTCTGCTCCTTATGATTTGTACATTTATTAGAAATAACAATCATCTTTTATTAAAAAAATATGAAAAAAAGTTAAAAAATGGAAATATTTTATCAGTGTTAACATCTTACTGTTTCATTGAACATAATTTTTTCTAATAATAGTTTTTAGTAAAGTTTTTAGTTACAGGGTACACAAAATAAACAGTAAAATGTGAAGAAATGAGGGGGGAGAGGGTAATGGGGAAGGGAATGGGGGCAGTACATACAAATATAAACAAAAAATGCAATTCACATCTGTATTCACAGTTTGAGAATCATTAGGACTATACATTGAACATCATTTTATGGTTTATTAAAATTAAGTGAATGCATTAGAAATAAACAGTGTGATTAATGTGAGGTCTTGGTGTCGCAGTGACAGCACAGCATACATGTTTAATACAGTGTTAATAGTGAAGGCACAAAAAGTTTTCCAAATAAATTATAACAGATCCTATTGGGGATGTGGCAGTACACTAGAAATATGTAGTGTTAATGCAACATTGCTGATTTTATGTAAAATATGCTGTAAGCAGTGTTAATTCAGCAATATGGCATACTCCGGCACTGTAATTTCACAAACGAGCGCACTTTATTCTATACGCACCTGAATGTTCAAGGTCAATTTGGGTATAAATGTATTAGACGTAAGCCTGACGTAATCCTGGCGCATATGCTGCTGATGCACAGCTGGAAGGATTGATGATGTGGATGGATTACTATGTGTTCAGGGCCGCCAAGAGAAATTTCGGGCCGGGTACAGGAACATCTTAGGGCCCCTTCCATAGGCACCTAAAGGGGCTGGGCTACACCAGGTTGGTGACTCCTCCCACTACGCAGGCAGGCCAGAGCCCCCCAGTACTTTGTACCTGCTCCCCCCTCTCGGCACTGCTGGATTTGTTTGCTTTAGCATATAGGTGTAAAGACAGCATCATTACATATATGTTTTTTTAGTGGAAATATTTGCGCTTATATGACCAACTCAGCATTGGGCCCATTAGCTTCTCTTCTGGTATTTCAGATTTTATTTGAATACAACAAATGCCCCAAGGTAAGCTCAGGTAGTCCATCCAAAGAGTTCAGGGTTTTATTCAAAAGAAAGCATAGATTAGTCTGGACATTCATCTACTTATCTATTCCATCAGTACACTTGCACAGACCAATAGCATGTTCTCAAGACTTACAATTTTGAAGCTAAATGCTTTTGTTGATGATGTTTCCTTTTCTTTGACCCATTTGTACTCCTTTATTACTTGCAGAATTTAACTGGGATTTTACTCATATTGATTTTTTTTGTTTTGTCTATACATTGCTTCATTTTATGTAACATATAAGTAGGATGTACTGAATATTCTACAGGTCGTTTCAAAATCCACTGTGCAGTACAAAAGTAGGGTTGTACCAATTCTGTGCCCTGTTTTGCACATTTGATTTACGGAATGATATGACAGCAGAAGTTTGCATAGACAGCGTGGAGGATTTGGAGGGGGGACATTTTTATGGGCCTTCCTTGCTTTGCGGACAAGCACTTGGCATTTTCCACTCACTAGCCCTGAGCTGGCACTCTTCTGGTGCTTCGTTATATATTTTTTTAAAATTAAATCTGTTTTATTGAACTTTTTATACAAAACAAAACAGTACATAAATGAAATATGAAGGTAAGTAATTTAAAGCGGAGGATTATCCTTTGTGAGTACAATATAACTGGTTTTGACTTAGTACAAGAAATGTAAAAAAAAAAAGCTTCACACACAAAACATTGCCACTTGTAAAACAAGACCATCCAAACAAGGCTAAACTGAGCAGTTTAGGAGAAAAACTGAAAGGTTTATCTTATTGGTACTAAAGAAGTAGAATGTTGGTCATTGCCGTGACGTTCACACTTGTGTATATTGCGCCACTGGAGAATTCTCTCAGTATAACTAGTCTTACGTCGAAGTTGCAGACCAAAGTGCTCTGGCATGTACATTGGCTGAGTCTCATAAATTACCTTCTATATTTGTTTTTTAATAGATGTAATTTATTCTACATAACATATCATTTTGCGATGGTGGCAGTCACATTTTTTGGTGGCGCGTCTTCGCTTCGGTAACATGACAGGAGAATTATACAAGCCAGTAATAGCCAATTAATGCCATTGTAGTTTGTGCTGTAACATTTGATGATAAAAACACTCAACAAATCTTCCTATATGGAGGGAAATAAATTGAGAAAATACACATGAGTATTTTATACATTACCAGAATATGACTCATATCACAGAACCAAGAAATTTAGAAGACGTAACACAGAATAAAAAACTGTGCAGCCCTTGTAACAAATAGCAAATGGTAACCATGTTTATTTATATGAAGTCTATTCATATATATCTACATATATCTACATTGTGAAAGTGACAGATCAGCTTTAATATCATAGTCTGATTATGCACATCATAGACACATAATTTACCTCTCACTTAAATTAGAGAGATATCTACAACAGAACATTTTTAACTGACGTTCTACCTTCTACCATTGTAGCAGTACAGTGGGACGTTTCCGAGAAGATCCTCATTATTACCAAAACGTTATCAGTTAAGTTTTCTATGCTCTAGTTATTTCTGACTGGAGACATTTCGATGAAGGTTGGACTACTTAGGTTGGGTGGTGGTCACAGATATTTCAGTTTCCAAAATCACACCAACACAGTTTTAACACCTTTGAAACTTCTGTAGTTAAATATACCAAGAAAACAGTAATCTTCTGTAGCCTGTAAAGGATAATATCAGTAGAGGTTCCTACTTCACCGCTGACACCCCCTACCATATGTTCTTAAGGGATAGGGAGTTACTTAGACACTGTTTTACGCTAGATGGGCATTCACAACTTGATCAAAATATGCACTAGGAAACGCATGTTATTTTCAGATATTATATTATATTACAGTATATTACCTAGCAAAATTTGGTTTTCTACTAGCATAACCAAATTTAAAGGGTAACCATCGTTAAAGTTACAAATTAAATATTCTGATTATTGTAAAATAGATCAAATTCTTAATCAGTCTTTGTTAAAAACAATCAATTGTCCAAAAGGTACAGCATTTCTTCCATAATATGCTCATTTTACATGCACTGTGCATTTCTCTGAATTTGATGGTCATGTTAGAGGCAAGCACTGAAATACTTGTCAAGTATTTAAAATTATACCAGAAAACTGGTGGTCAACTTTTATTTCTTTATGGCATATAAGAGCTTGAGAAAGTGCACATCAGAGTCAAGTATAAAAAATATATAATGACAGCAACAGTGATAAATATAAATGTCATTAACTGTTTCATAAAAATTGTCTAATTCAGCATACAAGTCATGTTTTAGTAATGGGAGTGCCTAACACTATACATGCACTTATGTGAGGCTATTTGTTTTTCATGATACAGTGATTCCTCTATTATTAATGGATGTGTCAACCATCATCTCTTTTAACTATTTATAACATTTGGACAATACAAAGGGTGTTGCATCTTTTTTTTGCACCTTTTCCATAATTTAAATGAAATTTAATTAATTCTGATTTTCATTATCTAATACTATGTTGCTCATCCTTATCACTTATCAAGGATCCATTTTAATTGGGTGGTACAGCATTGAGAGCAGATAAAAAGATAAAATAATGGAAATGCTCTGATTGTCTATATTTTCAGAAGTGAGATGTGCTCATTAAAGGACCAACACTACAGGATGTCACGTTCACGCTCCCAGCTTCCGTGACTTTGGGTGTTTGCTGTATGAGGTTACACATGATTCCAACCCGCAGTCTCTCTCTACCTATCACACAGGTTATAGACCTACTGAATCGCCCCCACACAGTGCTCTCACACCATTACACACTTCAGGTTTGCCACCACCTATTGAATATGGGCAATTGGACCCCAATATGCTGTCCCACACTGGAACACAAGGCTTCTAGCTACCTACAGGCTAACAAAGCCCACACCAGCAATCAAAGGGTTAACTTGTCACACCTCCAGACTGTTACACAAATGTAAATGCAAGCACACAATAGACTTGTTAGTCAAACGCATTAACAAATCACACACCGGCATTCACAGGGTTAAGTTGGTTGAGCTATATTCTTCTTAACAGGCTAATGGATTCGTTAGAGTATCAAGGATGGCACTTATTACATTATAGATTTAATATACAAAGGTACAGGGCATTCAAATATAAAAAAAAAAATAAACAATTGACATAATATATACAAGCAAAACATTTTCACATGAAAACAATTCGATTCAAAGTATAATTTACATTGAAGTAGTACATTCTGAGCCAAGGGATATTGGCTTGAAGAATGACAGCTAATCAATGAATGATTGATTTCCCAAAAGACTGACAATTTGTTGTAACTGGTCTCAGCTTTTTAAAGACACTTCTAGACCTGTCCCCACCTTCAGGGGTTGTGGTCTGTGACACTTTTCTCAATCACCATTTGCATGTTGCCTGATTTACTACCCAATTACTACCCAATTCTACTATGTGACCTAACTGTTCTGTGGAGCGTCAGACAGACCCATAAATTTATTATTAATAGATCCCCTAGGAATTTACCCATCTATTGATACCAAACAAGTATAGGGTATCAGATGAGCTTATACTCATTTCCTCAACTTCTCTGTGTGGCAGATTGCTTAATTTGACATATGAGCTGCCATTCATCATGCTATTGAGGAATATGTGGTTGATCACTACTTACTACTTTTATTGATTTTAAGTGGCATATTTTAAAACTGACTTCTTTTTGTCTATATAAACTTATAGCCAAGTCAGCACATGGTCTCTTTGACCCTAATACCATGCTGAGCAGTTCCTACAAGTCTATTCAGTTGTCAAAACTTTATCCCAGGCCAGGATATATCTCACCGCAGCGGCTTTTTGAAGCTGCTACAGGTGTCACTGCTATCTTCTAACACTGGGATGTGCAGAGTCACCGAATACACACACAACAGACTTTCTGACTTCACATTTTACACTTTAGTAACTCAATTTATCACCATTTGTATTTGTGTTACATTACATGTTGGGGATTACTTACGGTGTGTAAATGTATGGTAAATTAAGAGCCACTAGCTTTGATTGGTCTACTGCAAGGTACACTATTGAAGGCTAAGGATTGATCAGTTTTTATAGCATTTAAAACTTTGCAATTCCTTCCCAGTTTTTTGACTTCCACCTGTTTCTCATGTGACAGTCTGATCATGACAGAGCGATAGGCCAACAACCCACTAAGTCAGTCAGACTAAATCCTGCATGTCATTTTTACTTAAAAAAAAAAAAATGTATATGATAGATCAGAGGTGGAACTAGCGAGCTGTGGGCCCTGGTGCAGGGAGGCGGGGATTTGGGAACCGGGGCCACCGACCCTCTGTATCTGCCATGCAGCGTGCCCCATTATTTCTATGGGCCCCAGTGGACGGTATCTGCCACACTGATGGTAGTTCCGCCACTTTGATAGATTACAACCACAGTTTCCTCTCTGTTCTTCAGCATTGTGTCAGTCAAAGAGATAAGACTGGAATCATTTTAAGGAAAAGGGAGCTAAAACAGCCAGTGGCACTGCCAACTTCCTGCATGTTGTATTCAAACAAGTATTCCCAGCCTTATCTCCTGTCTCTTCAAAGGACGAGTTAAGATGGATTTATGATATATAGGGTCAAATCAGATGTGGATAATGTTTAATACAAAATAGTTATAGTAGTTCTTCAAACAGTGCAAATGTACCATAACAGCTAATTGCAAAATTACTTTCATTAATGAATTAACAACTTCAACAAGTTGATTGACATTAATTGCTGATTGGTTTCTATGGGTTAATGCATATTTTAATTTATGCTTGTAAATCCCATAAAAGTCCACATCTATATATACATAAGTGCACATAAACTTACTCAAGCGCAGTAAAGTCCGGGGTGTACTCAGACCATCAGGACTTGACTGCACTAGAAACTTGGAACTACAAAAGGGCAGATGAGGTGACATTACCAGGGCTAGGGAAGGACTGACAGGCCAGTAGCTTATATACACTTATGTATAATTGTATAAAAAAAGTATGGCTGAAATTCATGCTGAGATGTGACATGAACATTTTTCATTTCATATATCATATTGCAAATGTCTCATTTTAAAAATTAACTGTGCACACGATTCACTAAGCAATAGAAGAATCATTGAATGTCCAGAGAATTTACAACAAATTATTTGAGATTATTTCTGTCCGCAAAGTGTCCTCAACTCTCGATAAATCCTGAAAACCTTTTGTTAATATACTTAAAATTATGGTGTCTATCCATAAAAGTGCAGTACATCTCAGTGTATATTGCATCACTGTAGACATTGCCTAAACTGCATACTTCAAAACTGAGTTTGCCATGGTTAACATGGCTAAATTTGTGCGATTACTATTAGTCTGTCTTAGGCTAGGTAGACACTGCAAGAAAATTCTCCCAATGTGAAAGTTTCACCAATTTTAGCAACGACATCAAAAAAAGTCCCGATCAGCATGCCGAATCCCGTGTACACACTATGATGATTTCATAACGATATGTGCTCTTAATCTGTCATTTGATTTGACACTTGTCTGCAAGTGAGTGGAGCTGTTCGAGGTACGTCAGTGTGTCAGTGTACTGACAGTGTACAGGGGGTCTGTGCTGTCAGTGTTCGGGTGAGGGCTGTGTTGTCAGTGTATTAGGTGCTACAAGACGCTGCAAAAAGAAAAATTACACTGATCTGTTAGGTGGTTTAAGTGCTGTGCTGTCATCAGTATTTTTGTACAGTAAGAACTATGAAGTGCTGCCGAGGGAAACTCTAGAAGGGGTTAAGTCCTATTTCCGGGGTCTCAGGAAAACAGTTTGTAACGTGAGTCTCTCTCGAGTAGGAACAGTGTAGACAGGGATGTAATAGCTGCAGGGAGATGGCAGTGGATACATATTGAAATGAGACCTGTCACACTGAGATCCACTATTGGCCGACAGTCGTGTAAGTGTATACATACTGCAGGATCGGAAGGTGATTGGTCAGAAAATAATAAACAGTACAACCACCCAAATGAAACGATGATCGTCACTTTGGGACGACTTTAGATCATCCTGTAGGTATACACACTCACACGATATCTGATCATACGGTCGGATGTCTGCTGATTTGCCCGATTATTGGACTAGAATACTCCAGTGTGTACCTAGCCTTATCCAGAAATGTAATTTTATATATGGAAAGGTAAGGCAGTACTAGAGATGTAGTGGGAGTCTTTCAGATAAGCATCAGGGTCAGCCTCTTCTTACCGAGTGCAGCAAATGTGCTGCCTACATCTAGGTGCACTGCTCCCACATAGAAGATTACGTGACTTCATTGGGTGTAACTAATGTGGCAAGCAACAGCAAAACTACGCAAGAGAGACATGTGGCGGTATATTTGGATTGCAAATCCTCAGATTTCCTTCCGCCATTCTATATGAGGTTTTTTTGCTATCATTATTATCATTATACTTGTTTCCTCTTTTAAATGTAATAAAATTTGTGATTTCAAAATTACACTTTTCCACAAATTTTGAGCAGTGCAAAATGCACAATGCTCGGCACTGCAATTAGAAAGGTAAGTACTGTCAACAATATTATCAGGGGTTTGCAAAGCACCCTAGAATGCATATTAAATTTATGGCAAAAGTGCATTAGACTAATGCTGCAATTTTTAAACTACAGTCTTAAAATAGCAATCATATCAATTTTTCCAGTAACAGATTTTGTAAAACTAAATACTGTACTTTTTATAAACGGACACCTACATTTTTATGAGCTTATGCATAGTTAATATGCTAATTTAATGACTGACATAAAGAATCATTTAATTATTAGTTGGATTGGCAACCTGTCTGTGTCAACCTGGGCCATGTGGACTGAAAAAAATATTAAATAGATAAATGGAAAAAATATCAGGTTTACTCACATCCCTTTCTTCATATCTTCGGCCTTCCTTTGGCTTATCTGCAGAAGCAAATGAAAATTGCTTCAGTGAACCCTAACTACTCCTGCTATAATATGCTTTTAAAGGATTTCATTTGTAACATTAAAATTGTATATAAAAATAAATTCTGAAATAAATTATATTTATAAAGTCATATTTAAAAAAAGGCAAAAAAATATCAGTTTAAGGTTCTGTTTACCAGAGAGCAAATAGCACAGAATCTTTACATTTCATATAAGTTGAAAACAGCATCAATGCTGACTCCATAATTTCTAAATGACAAAGTGTTAAGCTTCAGATTTTGGCTATTTGTCCTTTGGTGAATCGTGCTAAAACTGACTTTAGGAATTATTAAATAATTATAGTATAAGCAATAACAATCAAAATCAACATTAATAGTACAACAAATTATTTAATAAAAAATACTCATTATACATTTTATTTATTATTTTATTGTAATAAAAATAAAATGAAGGCTAGAAGCAGGTTACAAATATATCATATGCTTTAATCCATCTTAAATGACACAGCAAGACTGACTTCTCTTAGCTTTCCTCACCTGACGTACCAATTTGCAAAACTTTACACTGGCTCCCCATGTCCTCCAGAATCCAATTCAAATTACTCAGCCTTACCTACAAAGCCCTCAACAATTCCACCCCTTCGTTCATCTCAAATTTCATCTCAAAATTCTCTCCCTCTCAACCTCTTAGCTCTACCTCAGACCTGTGCTTCGGCTTGTCTCTGGGAAACACCTCTTAATTTTGTCTACAAGACTTCTCTTGTGCCATTACCTACTTATTGAATTCTCTGCCACACCCAATCAGATTCTTCCACAGCCTTCAAATCTGTATATGCTTGCTCAAAACCTCTCTTTATTAGAGTTCACCCTAGGTCCACCTATACGATGCACACCTGCACCCTCACAATTGTCCCAATCTCCACTCTAAGCCACACTCGCTCCTCTTGTTTCAGCTGTGCCCTCTTCTAATTACTCTGTAAGCTTTCCCATAAGCCGGGCTCTCCCTACCAAAATAAATAAAACTATAACACAGTGAACATGAATATAATGCAATATAATCCAGTGGAGTAGAAGCAGAGATCTAGTAAATGTAGTGAAAAATAGACAACAGCTATAAGCTATAAGACTACAAGCACACAGAGTGAGTATAATGAACATTATTCTACAACTAGCTGCTTTCAAGAATACTTTACTATTTATTCATGTATTGTAAGGTCCATACATAATTGTAGTCTGTTTTAGGTTGTGTTTCAAATTGTAAAAAAAAAAGATTTTGTATCCATCTGAAACAATGATTAAAGACATGTCGCTCAGTATTTTACTTTCCAGGCCAGTTCAACAACGCCAACTCAAAACTAAATGATTCACTAAGTTCTGAAGATGAGTGGAATGTATGTAATGACCTATTTAGTTAATTGAATTGGAGTTATTTAAGTGTGGTGATGGGAAGAGAATTTCAGTGTCTTATGTAAATAGGAAAAGCTGCTTTGTGAAGCAGAAAAAAAGAAATGGTTGACCACTGAATTATATTTTTATTGTGGCTTTGGAAATAAGATCTCTGATCCAATTAGCAAATGGTCATCAAATTTATTAGATATTGTTTTATAATACTTGTTGGTTTTAATTCACTGCAACATATTTCAATCTCATATTTTCCCATAAGGGCTTATTTAACTAATTTGGAAAATATACTTATATTTTACATTATGAGGTGTTTTTTGTAATATTGTACAATGCATTTCACTATCATACTGTAATGGACAACAGGAAACTGCTGATCAATAATGGTGAGATTAAGGAATTTAAGGAAAACATTAATGGGAATTACTTTAAACAGACAAAGTAAATGCTTAATGAGACTTAGGGCTAGATTTACTAAGCTGCGGGTTTGAAAAAGTGGGGATGTTGCCTATAGCAACCAATCAGATTCTAGCTGTCATTTATTTAGGACCTTCTACAAAATGATAGCTAAAATCTGATTGGATGCTATAGGCAACATCCCCACTTTTTCAAAGCCGCAACTTAGTAAATCTAGCCCTTAGTGTCAAGGACACAGTGCAGACATTCAGAGAAGACAGGTGAAGTCAGAAAGACCAAGGGTCACCACCAGAGAATCAATACAAGTACAAGCAGAACATAGACAGAAGAGTTGACAGGCAAGATAGATGCAGGAAGAATACTGTGAGCAGGAAGGGTAGAGGATCTGACACCAGAACCATTGCTGGAGAACAGAGTTCATGGTCTTGGCTCACCCATGGTCATATAGCACCTGCCTGTCCCCTCAGTATGCACCTTCAGGTACTCAGATCCTGAGTTGTTGACTGCATTAGAAAGTTGGAACTACAGCATGGCAAATGAGAGTGATATTATCTGGCATAGTGAATGGCCCACAGACTAACAGCAGGACATGACATCAGGATGCTCACACACAATAACTAAAGCAGGACTAATACAGGACAAGACAAGATAATAGTATAAACAATACAGAGTGGACTAGATGACATAAGGCCCAAAGGCCACAGACAAAGACAAAAGGAATAAGGAACTGGTGAAATCCTGGAGACAGGAGCAAAGCCACAACATGGAATAACAATCTCTAATGTATTAAGAGGCCTTATAAATTTTAACTACAGCTGACCTTGTTAGCAATAAAAAAAAAAGAGTTTGCAACAGATACAAATACAGAGGAAACAGTAGAGCAGGGAGAGAGACTCATTCCAACAACTACTCAAAATGCCCAAAGATTAAAGAACAGGTACTGAATCACAGATGTTTTATGTTCAACCCCTAACATAACCTTACATTACACCGAGTTCACATGATACATTCCACACACCAGACATGAACTTTCGTGGATTGTGTTTTGTTTTTACTAGTTGGAACAGCAACGTGCTTTTTGGAGTCATCAAGAACACTAACCTGGTTTCCCTACAGCTAAGAATGTTTCCACAAGGATTGAATCTGGCAACAGAATGTTGCCCACTGGGGTCTCCTGAGGCACACTGACGCACACTAGAATATAAGTGAAATTGAATATAGCTTATATGAAAAATATTGGCTTTGAAGCTAACTCAATAATCCCTCAGTGACAAGGCAGAAAGGAGACTACTATTGTTCAAGGCAGCTAGGAGACTACTGGATTCAACATAGGATGTCAGGTGACCACTGGCATCAAAGATAAACTGTCCCTCAGAGGCAACTGGAGTGAGTGCCACTGTGAGGATTATAAGCATATAAGATAGGAAAATATGTATTTCCAAATCAAAGGTCAATACACAAGACAAAAATGTAGGTTTAGAATGTGTGTGGGACACCAGATGGAACATCTAGAGAAATGGACATATAAGCAGACAGAACCTCTAGAGAAGAGAGCAATACAGCAGACAGAGCTTCTGGAGATCAACAGGTTCAGTATACAAAAACTCTTGAGAGGAATGAAAAATGTGCAAATGTCAAGATTGTCACAGAATTCAGACTGGAACATTAGGTCTGTGTGAACTATCAGACAAAATTCAAGATAATAAGATAGGTATCTGAAATATCCACAAGTAAAGAGAACATGACAGGAGGATCACAAAATTCAGGGATAGACAGACAATTTAAGTTGTCAGCTATAGGATGTGTAAGGTTTGGGTATTCAGGAGGCAGAGCACCACTGGAAACTGGACACTGTGAACTGAGGCAGAAACCGGAGACTTGGAGTCTTGCTGCAACAAATTAACTTGACAGATATTCCTATATTCATGCTCACAATCAGAGAAAGCAAAATTGAATCTTCACATCAAATGCCATGGTCATCTCCACCTGAAATGGAACTCCATAAGTCATCTTCATATTCAGGATATTCCTTTTCAGTCAAAAACTGTATGAGTCAGAAATAATTAAGTTGAGTTCAGGAAAGGAGCTATTTAGAGAGGTTTCTATAGAGGCAGGAGCTGGAACAGGAAACATGGTGATGAGTGGCAGAAAGCTGTGGCAAATAAAGGATAACTGAAGTCTCAGAGAAAATAGTTGATGGGACAGAGCAGCAATCATTTACATACCCCAAAAACCTTATAAACTTCAGAGAGTCACCTCCAAAGTAATCATTACAATTCAAAGTGTCGTCAGCACAAAAATAAATTTCACCCTCCAATAAATACTATGCAACTAGTCTCCCTCATTTAGATATAGGGGAATCATGAATTAACCTGACTTCACATATTTTTTGAGAAATATATCTTGTCAGAAACTTTAAATTTAAGAGGTGGGTAAAATATGTTTTGACAGAGAAGAACCAGTACAGAGATTTTAGTGAATGAAGTCACAGAAGTACTACCATCCACAACACCATCTGTTGCTTGGTAAATTCTGTATTAGCAAAGGGTTAATAAATCCAACGGATGTATTAACAGGAACTAGCTTAAACAGACAGAGTGGGCTTGCATAATATGAATGACAGGAGGAGTCATAATACAGACAGGGAACAAAGCCAGAATATACTGAGACAAGTGATGGGTAAAGAAGAGGATGGTCAGTAGACAAGCCAAAGACATGATAGTAGAGTGGATTGTCAGACATGCAAGGGTGAAAACCAAAATGGTAAGTCAGACAGGTGAGAAGTCAGAACCAGGATACCAATACAGGACTGTGATGAAACGAGGTATTAATATCATCTCAAACAGTCTGCCCCTCGTTTCTCACAATCTGTGGACTATAAAACAGTTTTTCTAGCCCTCTGGTTCCCCATATTTTTCAGTCATATTTAAAGTTTTATATATATATTGTATCTATCCCTAATTATATAAAGAGTGACTCCTCTGCTATCCCTTTGACTGTATGTTTACCTGTGAGAAGGTAAACACAGAAAAGGACCAATCAGGCAGGTCCTGAAACTCCTGAGATGGTGATTTATGGCTTTAAAAGAGAACTCCAGAGGACAGTAAATTGGCATTCAATACCCAGTGATAGCTGAAGTCAGGCTGGCATTGAGATCCTGATCTCTGCCCATGACAGGAAAGGGACAATCGGTCCCTGGAGTACTGCCTTTGCCCTGATTTACCTCTCCAGGTCTTGGGGAGCTGTGTGTCTGCCAAAAGCGGAGTGACAGTGACTCAGGACCACTGAGAGTGACAAGGATACTTATGAGGTGTTTTTATTATACCCTGTATGTTGTATGTGTCAGACTGCAGTCTTATTTGTTGCAGGTTATTATTTAAATATTATTGCTGTTTGGTGTTACCATTTTGTTAAATAAATAAATTTATTTATTTTATTTAGGATATTTGTCTGGGTGATTTTAAACCTTGGATATGTACCAGGTAGGCCAGCTGTGCAGTACAGAGGGTTACATTAAACTTGGTATCATCACAAGGACATAGGCTAAACAGATGCAGGAAGGGAGAGGGACCTGACATATGAACCACTGTTGGAGAACTTAGTTCCCGGCTTCAACATGTGCTTAGAAATATAGTCCCCATTGTTCCCTTCAGGATATGCCTTTAAGAACATAGATGACCCCAGGAGTTGACTGCATAAGAAACAGGGAAGTACAGCAATACAGGTAAGTGTGACATTTAACAAATTTTTCAAAAGTATTCGGTGAAAAGTTTGCTGCATTACACAATTGGCCTTGAATTTACATGGTCCACTCGAGGAAATTGGCCTTATTTGTTCCTAATACTACTCTAACCACACCACACAGTAGAATGAATTAAATGTAATTGTTCCAGTTTTATTCATTTTGCTAAATGTAAATTTACAAATATAGCAAAGTAGTAGCAGAGCTCAAAGATTGTACTGCAAGAAGTATGCACCGTTGCAAAATGGCTCATTTCTCCTGTGAGTTCGCTCATCTCTGGTTCTGGGTTAAATCACCACATTCTGTAGTTCCCACATACCATTACACAATGAATCATACTCTACATTCTTTAATAAAAGGTTTACTTAATTGCAGTGGAGATGTTGCTTAATTGCAGTGGAGATGTTGCATAATTGCACAAAACTATTACTATTGCACAAAACTTTACTATTGCACAAAACCAACAAAAGCACGCTTTTGTTGGTTTTGTGTAATAGTAAAACCAAAAAGAGGAGTCTTATGTTGAAGTGACTGGTGTCTGGAAGTTGTCAGTGTTGGATCATTAATATTTCCCTAAAAAAAATAGACTGTTGTTTATTTTATGACAACTCTTTCTGAACAGGGAAAATGCTGGAGGGAAGAATGAAATGGTATGTCTAATGGAGTGTGATAAGGTGCAGACAATTACGTTGATAATCTAGATACAAAACGGCATGTGTGTCAGAGAACGGAGTACATTTAGAGAATGGCTATAATCAAAAATATATTTTATCTAGAGAAAACACTATTTATTTTTGTTTGTTTTTTTTCTCACAATTAGGGGCATATTCAATTCCGATCCCGATCCGCGGGATCGCGCCGGAACGGCCGCGAACCTAATCTGCGGTACCGCAATAACGTGGATTTTCGTTCGCATCCCATAGGGCTGCGTACGTAAATCCGCGTTATTGCGGTACCGTATTACCGGCAGTACTGCGCATTTTCCGCGGTAACGCGCGTTACCGCGGATCGGATCCGAATTGAATATGCCCCTTAGTTTGAATTTTTGATTGTAGCAGTAAAAAAGATGCATATAATATGTAATGTACTGCATACAGTATGCCATTGATCCTATTTATTTTAACAAAGCTTTCTGCTTTTTGTCACTTTAAGCTTGTACTTTAAGCTTTATATTTTTATTGTATAAATATTGCAGAAATATTGAGATGCAGCAATTTATTTGATTATATTCCCATTGCATAAATACATCCTGTAATATTGAATGCATTTTATAATACACTCTTGATTATGGTCTGTAAGGTATATTTACCCGATTTTAATTCAAAAAGTATTTACAGCTCTTTAAAAATATAAAAATACACTGGCTACAGAAATTGAATGTGTTGTTTACTTCACTGCTTTTCTTTAACTTGCCCCAAAGATAAAATGAATCGAAAAATTTACACAAAGGAAATCGATGAAAATATTACATGCTAATTAAATTAGTCTTGCTTACATCACGGCCCTCTATTACAGTTAATATGTCTACTTAAACATTTTGACAAAATGCTTCACAGTTTAATTTGGAGCACATAGATAGTTGTAGAATAATTGTAACAGTCTTACTAAAACATAATATGCAAATGAGCCACTCCATAGCGACAACAGACTTTTGGCAGCCCATCAAGTTAATTCCCAATTGGGTTTTAGGGTATGACACAGGCTTGTCTTGGAGCACAACATTCACTTTCAGACAGATTATTTTGTCTTTTTTTTTTTTGGTCTCTTCAGTTCTAGTTCTAGTCAGCATGAAAACACTATAGGGGCAATATCACTATCATAATACAACTGGCATTAACCTAAAATATACTTCCCTTTTACAGAATGGTTATAAGAAACTGTGCAGTATTTACTTCCACTAACATACCATGTGATGGCTGTTTTGTTTGAAGAGACAAAACAAAGTTAAAAGTTTGTAAAAAAAATACACAGAAATTAGCCACTCTATAAAAGATATTTATGTTATTGTTTCAGGAAAGATATTGTTGAGGAGCGCAATTAAATCATTTTGATAAAATGTAATTGCTTATTATATTTTTATTTCATTGCTTAATAATAAACATTCAACAGTTTTCATAACGACTATTTATGGCACAATAAATAACCCCTGAAGAAAGTCCAATTCCAATGATGCTTAACAGTGGACCCAAAGAGAAAAGAGAAAAGCATTGAAAGGATTATTTGTCACATACCATAAGCATTGGCAAAACAATATAAAAAAGAGAATAAAAAACATTTAACACATATTAAGCAACATTTTCTTATGTACCATATTAGTAAAACGTTGACTATAGAGAATATTTTTCCGCAAGTTAGATATATTGATTTAGATAAAGAATTACAAGAGAGATGGATTTTTTTCATTGAAATACCCGAATGGCGTTTATAAGAGTATTGAAATGAAATTGTTTCCTGGCTGCTTGCTTTGTGTAAATATATGCTTTTCCTTCTGTTGATACCTTTTGGTGCTTTTTTGCCCTTATAGAACACTGTCCTGATCACTCATAAACTAATGTTCGTTTCTTTTATAAATCTGAGTTATGGTAACCAAAGAGGCAATATAACCACCTTGTTACCCATTCACAAGCACAGATGTTCACAATATCTTTTATTAATGTATTTGTTTATTTTAAGTGTTTTTATATTTTCACAGTTAATTGATAATTAATTTACTTATTATGACAATGTATATTGTGGGATAAAAAGGTTGTTGTGCCTATTGAAAGGCCATTTGGCTTAAAACATGCAGACTGATCTCACTGTAGAGGTGGAGATTTTTCCTGTGAATCCCAAGACAATCATCTGCTGTGGTTAAATAGAAACACTTGGCCCATCTAGTCTGCCCATATTTTAAGCTATGGTAACCTAAAAACCCTATTTGATCATCAGTTATTTTTAAGGATATCCTTATGTCTATCCAAAGCATGTTTAAATTGCTATACTGTATTAGCCTCTACCACCGCTGTTAGGAGGTTATTCCACTCATCCACTACCCTTTCTGTGAAGTCATTTTTCCTCAGATTTCCTCTGAACCTACTTCCCTCCAGTTCCAGTACTTGTCCTCGTGTTATAATAGTTCTCTTACTTTGAAGAATGTTTCCCTCCTGTACTTTGTTAAATCCCTTTATATATTTGAAAGTTTTGATCATGTCCCCCTTTTCCATCCTTTGCTCCAATACATATTAAGATCTTTTAGTCTATCTTGGTAGTTTTGTGCTGTAGGCCATGCACCATTTTAGTTGGCCTTCTTTTTACAGTCTGATATCCTTCTGGAGATACGGCCTCCAGAACTGAACACAGTATTCTAGATGAGGCTGTACCAATGACCTATACAGTGGCATTATTACTTATTTCATTCTGCTACTGATTCCTCTCCATATGCAACCAAGCATGGCTTGCCTTTCTTATTGCTTTGTTACATTGCTTACCCGTCTTTAAGTCACCTGAAATAGTGACTTCCAGATCCCTTTCCTCCTCAGTAGTTTCCATTATAGTTTTGTTAAAACTATATTTAACCTTTATGTTGTTGAGACCCAAGTGCAGGATTTAGCATTTTTTGGCATTAAACTGTAGTTGCCACTCTCTTCTTCCACATCATTCCTCTAGTCTACCTAGATCATCGATCATTTGTTTTACTGCTCCTTGTGTGTCTACACTGTTGCATATCTTTGTGTCATCTTCAAAAAGGCATACATTCCATTCAATACCATTTGCAATGTCACCAATAAAGATATTAAAATGCACTGGGTCAAGTACAGATCACTGGGGTACTCCATTGGTAACCTTTCCACCTTTCCCTCCTGTGACTGCACTCCAATTACTAAAACTCTCTGCTTTCTATCCTGCAACCAAGATCTTATCCATTAAACCATCTTAGAATCCAACCCCAAGCGAGTTTTTTTTTTAACAGTCTGCAATGTGGGACAGTGTTAAAAGCCTTACTGAAATCCAGATAAGTTATATCTACTGCTCCACCTTGATCTATTACTTTAGTCACCCAATCAAAAAAGTCAATAAGATTTTGTTGAAGTTGTCTATAGGCTATCTACTTGTACGTGGCTGTGATGAGTGAATAAGCCAAGCAATTCACCATATTGGAGACATACACAGAGCTTACCTAGTGTTGATAATTGTGTTATGGTATGTGAAATACTGTCCTAACTAGAGTGCTTTTCTCTTTTTCTTTTTACGATAAAACCCTTCAAAAGTGTTAGCAGTATTATTCTTATACAGTACATAGAACAGCATATACATAAAAAGCTTTGCGATTTTATAATAGAAACATGGTACTATCATTGTTGTCTCAATATCCTGAACTTGAGCAGCACATGACTTTGCTGTGCTTGATAAAAACATGAGTTTTAAAATTGTATAATTATAATTATATGCTGCACATGTTGAGTTTTTGGAAGATTGAAGTACATACCTTTCATTATGCGTGTTACACTGCTGAAATTGCAGTTCTCCATCCCGTTACCCTTGTGAAATTGACTGACATAGGCATCTTGCCATTCCAACAGATGGGTAGGAAAAGTGATAGCCAGAAAACCACAAACATGCTTCATCAAATGTACTACTTGTTAAAGGCAGGATTCCCAGCCAAGAACATGTAAAAATAGCTATTCATCCATTGCTTAGTGACGAAGGAGACAGCCCTTTAAAAAGACAGTGTACCCTGTAGGACTCATAGGAGCCTTGTAGTTCAAAATGTTTTTGTAGGTTGCACTTATGTTTGTTTATTAAAAGTTACAAAAAAGTTTATCAATTTAAATAGCATGTGTTTCAGCATCCATTTCAATTTGCTCATAAATACACTCATAACTGACATCCTCCGACAACTTAGTCCACAAAGCAAAGTATCACATCAATGGATTTTCAGAGTAGACTATTTGATATTATTTATATTATTATTTGTATTATTATTATTATTATTAATCCTTCTCAGCTTTTATTCTTAAATTTGGTTACACTTTTGCATAATATAAAAATGTGTCAGTAAAATTGTGGTTTGACATTAAAATGTTATTGCATTGTCATAATAACAATATTTACAAGGGTTAAAAAACCTGATTTAGTAAAGGTTAGTGTGACAGGATGGACCGCCTATGCCACCCTGTCTGTTGTTGCTGGGAACTGGCTGGGGTTACTTTGCCACCGTTCCTTTTTGTTATCCCAAATGCGCCCTCTAGCTGTATTAGGAGGGGCTTACAAAGGCTGCCACCACTGAACTCTTTACCGGCATATAGAACTGGGTTTCTTCTGGGTAACTGATGCTGCTAGCGTACCTTGTTGCCGGTGTACCTGGGCAGGTACTCCTGACCTCTTACTATGGATCATGGATCATGGAAGCTGTGGATGGATCCCCCCTGGCCTATCACACTGACCAGGGCTACATGGGTAGTAGACAGAGTGGTGGTACTGGAAAAGCTTGGGTCCTAACCTCAGAGACAGCCGGAGAATGGATTGGAGTTAGGGTCTAATCTGCAGGTCACAGGAATACAACTTTGGTAAAGTGAAGAAATTCCAATCTGGGCACAGCAGATGATGGTTCACGGGCTGCTGCCGGAGGTGGTGCCCGCCGATTGCCCCACAACTTGATGATAAGCAACCACTCCCCCTCAGTTGATTTATCTCCCAGAGACCCCAGCTGCTGCATTGGTACAGAAAAGTTACCCTCATCACGCTATTAAACTTGCATCACTGGTTCACTCTGTGGGAGGGGACTGTTGCTGGAAACAGGTGCTGTGTTCTGGGATGTTACTGCAGGTACCTCTCAGTTTGAAGTTAATGTCTCCTCCAGGTCACTGTCAGCTTCCTCATCTGCTGACCCGTACTGCGCATCCCAGGCTTTCAGTGCCTTTTCATTTCGCTCCTTGACGGTGTGCAAGGAATTTCTAGCTTCTTTGTTTGGCACAGTATCTCAAGGTCCGCCCTGGACACTTACTGTACTTCGACATCCTGTGCGTTGTCCTGGCTGCAGTTATTCCTCTCCTGAATAACTCGGCTCTCCTGACTGAGCCTCCCTGACATTCTGGTAGAGTATTCAATTGTGGTGACAATGCATGCACAGACCACACACACTTCATAGATCCGTTACCTCTAGTTACTCTTAACCAAGTGAATTGGACTAGTTCCCAGGTAATTACAAGTGTGAACTAAAACCTATTAACCCGATTAAATCTGGCACTTCTTACACTAACTAGGGACAGAGACTCCTAAGCCAATAGAAGCCCCCACCATAAAGATTCTCAGCACCCCAATGTTTGCGGGTCATTAGATGAGCCATAGTTGTACAGTAAAACAAAGGCACAGAATGCACATTAGTTCATCTTTATATAAAAAACACTTCACAAGATGGCATTTAAAGCTATGAACATTGGTAAAGATTATTGTTGAACTTAGTGATATTTATTTCAGAACCATAGATTTAAATTAATTCTAATTATATTGAGAATGTAATGTATCGCTTTTTGTTCTAATAGTTATATATGCAGTTCAATGTGTTAATTGTAACCCTTTTCCTTCACAGATTAATTATTTCCCATTCCTCCACCTTATTCTTATCTTCTCCCCAGTAATAAAAATCTTATTAAAAGAGTTTGTTTCTTGGGGAATTGTCTCAGTTGGTTTACTTCACCTCTCCCTGCATTATGCCTTGTGACACACTCAATTCTTAATCATGAAACTGGGTAGTGTCTATCAGGAGAGCTCTATTAGTGTAGCACATTAACTAATCTGTCTTGGTTCAGTTAGTGGAAAGATTTATTTTATTGGGCCAATAGATTATTTTTGCATTCACAATTATTTTATTATTAGTTCTAATAAAAATAAGGGTAAAAATAATGTATATTGTAATTTTGTACTATTTGCTAGTACCCTTAAATAACTTAAATGATTTTAAAAGACAATTTTTGTTCAGAAACAAAAGAGCGATTCACTGACCTCAAATCACTGAAATTTGAAAAATCTCAAATTCTTTCAGTTACTGTATCTCTAGGCCAGTGGTGTGCAGCAGACGGCCCTAGGGCCACATGTGGCCCTCTGAGCCTTCACCTGCGACCCCCAGTTCCTTCCTGCTCTATTGTCAGATTTCTCTGTTATAGCTTGTAACTCTTTGTTTAAAATGCCTGCTATGTTATTACAGATAGGCATTCCTTTCTTTGATTAAATGTATTGTTTTTAGTTATTACTGAGTTTAAAGGTTATGTACAGCCCTTTTGAAGATTAGAGGGTCGCAGCATGTGGCCCCCAAAGTGTATCAGGTTGCCCATCACTGCTCTAGGCCCTTCAATTCAGATGCAGCAACTGAGATAGATAGACAGACAGACAGACATATTTTTATTACTATATTAATTAAGCTCAATACTTTGATTCACAGTTTAGTCTTCCATAGAATTTCTAAATTGTTATCAAATCAATTAATATATTATACTTGCCACGTATTCAGATTTCATCTTGATTTTTATGATTTGGTTCTTAGGAAAAAAAATAATATAAGTTTCAAGAACTGTCCATATACAGATTTACTCTTCTTGCTTTGTGTAGCAGAATAAAGAGCATGCATAAATCCAATTTATGACTGTCCTTGGATTGCTGGGGCACCGCAGGGCTCAAAAAGAGGGCAGACCTGCTGACCAATTGATATGAAATGCTCCACCAATATTCATCACTAGCAGCCATCTGTTTTTGTTGTATCCCATTACCCAATATATTTCCAAAATGACTGATAAGTTTTATGGTGGCACGGCAAGAAATACATTTTAAAATGTATGAGGTTAGAAGTGAACCAGATTTCAAGTCATAAATGCCTTTACGTATTATATGTTTTCTTGGATTAGAGAAATAAGAAATTGTATTAAAAAGAAAATGTTTAGAGATCTTATTCGCTAAGGTCATAACTCTTAAGAGTTTTATGTTTTTCCTTTTTGTTTAATTTATATATGTATTTTTAGATAGTGTGCAGAATAATTATATAGGCTTTTCTATTTTAAGAACAGAAACCTTTGACATGAAGTTTTCTTAGTTCACAAAAGTCATCATAAGCTTCTAAATAAAATTTTAGGATTTTATTGTGACTAATCTCATTAATCCGATTGCATCAACAGTGTGAACTAATGAGAACAAAATAAACAGCTGGCCAGGAGCACTGATATAGGCAATGTGCAGGAGGAAAGCAGCCCTGGAAAAACACTCCTGGGCCTGCAGCAAGTCTTATCACTAATCACTTTCCAGTTACTGCTGGGCAGAGCTCTCCCCAGCACTGCCACCTTCATGCCCATCAAAACTCGGGAGCTGTGGTGTGCAGGAAGACAGGCAATGCTGAAGGGGCAGACCGCAGACCAATGTTGTAATTAGCATTCTGGGAGTGCTTATTTTGACAGGTTCTCCAGGGAGAATGGCAGAGAGTGGGAACATTTTCTTTTTCCAAAGTTTAGCATTCCCTCTCTTTTAATTAAATAAATACAAAGCTTCTGTCAAACTGGTATCGATTCCTCTTTATTACCTTTAAAATATTAGAACATTTACTTATTTTTAACATTGGAAAAATAATATTTTTTGAGAACACTTTAACATTATGCAGTAACAGTAATTAGCTGGTAAACGGAACCACTGTCCTGAAACACGGATTAAATTGCTTTTCCCATATGCCTTCTGTCAGATTTTCCTACCTGTTAATGTCTGGATTTTTAAAATCAGAGATTCATATTTATGTAAATGTGACATTCATCAGCATCTATGGGATAACATCATTTTTGGGGAATACTAAAACATACAAATAGAAAGCTACTACCAACCACCAGGACTGCTAAAATATTTAACGTATTATATATTTCAGGTTAGATCCATGTTGTATTGAGTACCCTATTGGATCCTTCACCAGGACATGATGATTTCTGTAGACATCTGCCTAATGCAACAGAGGGTTCGAAGCGGCTCTCTGCTTACACATTGCATCTTCTCAATTTAATATAAATTGGAATCGCGCTCTCTACCTATGTTTTGCAAGAGCTGCACCTGCTTAGGGTATCCCTCCCTTCTTACAAATACAGAAAAAATGCTGGGCGCTCATTGACCTCTATCCTAATGTGTTTGAGTAAATAATTTGATCTATCACCAATAATGGAGATATATTGATCGGCAGTGACCAGTATACAGATTTTCTCAATTTTTTTCTTTTATTAAGAATTAAAATGACCTGAATGAATGAGAAAAGCTTTATATGATGTTGAGGTATGTTATATTTACTAGAAGTAGAGAGGATCGACTGAGGAGCATGATTAATGGAATGAATTATACAAGGTAGTACAAGACTGGTGAGACAACAGACTGGTTTGTGGATCAGAGATGTGGCACGAAGGGCACAAAAATTTGTGTGCACCAAAATTTGACTACAAATATGTAAATCTGACCCTAAACTACTTAGCACCTAGTACTTTTTAATTTATACTAACTAAACTAGTTTTCCTTAAGCTACTTCACTGCCAATATTCCTGTCTAAGAGTTCAGGCGAGCTCAGGGAAGACTGAAACCCCCCATGGAGCATAAGGGCAACTCCCCCTCTGCAACATTCTTCAGGTAGTAATGTATGTGAGTCAATTAATAGAGCGCTCAAAGCAATGCAAAATGCCTTTGGTTTGCACCAGTGCATCTGAATGGACATCTCAACACACGAGCCTATCCTCCTCTCTCTGGAAATATTTCCTCTACCTAGCCTAAGTGTGCAGAGAGACAGAATATTTGCAGAGGCGAACAAAGCAAAACTGTAAATGTACCACAACTTTCATGAAATAAACTAAAATTTTCACCTAAAAGACAGCACTTACATTAATCATGAGAGTGAAGAGACACCTGACCTGTTTTTGTTACATGTGGTAATCGTGTGTGTTAAACTATTAACTACATTGCTTGGTTTGTTCCTCGAAGTACATTTGCTAGCTGAAGAGCAACATGGAGGCGCAAAGTAGGCTATAAAAATAAAGGACAATAACTGAATACCGCCAGTTCTGGCCTGCTGAAAATGTAAGTCCTTTTACAGGGAGGTAATGGCCCTGCCTAGCAAGGAATTCTCCTAGCCAGGGCTGTCTGGCCTGGAGGGCAGGGGTGCATTTGCCCCCCAGGCCGGTCCCATAGTGTGCTCCCTTGGGCTGGGTTACTCGGCAACCTGCATTTTTTTCCCTTTAAAATGTCCCTAATAGGCTGCTGAGCCCGGTGTCATGTTCCCAGGCTAAAATTTGCCTGCAAGCCCCTAGCAAAGTGCCCTCTCCACCTATTAATCAAAATTCAATAATCTTGCTCTGCAAAGTGAAATAATCACCATATTTTATCTGTAAGGTACCACAATACTCCCCAGCACCAGACAGTCAATTGGCAAACTATAAAATACAATTCATACATATAAACAGATCAAGTACATATGAGGTTGACAAAAGAGGTGCAGAAGTGGGAGAGAGAGTCCTGCTTGTGAGAGTTTGCAAATTTCTGCACAGAAGGCTCACTCATGCTTCTATTCCATCTCATCTGTGCCCAACCCTTTTATCTCATTACAATAATCTCACTCTGTAAAATGAAATCTTACTTCTGCACCTCAAAGAGACACCACTCCGTACTTTCTAATAAACACCTAAACTCCCTAAAATACCGTCATCTTTCTCTGCAAACCCATACAAAGCTGCTTTTGGACTATACAGCGGATGTTTTATGTGATTTATTCCACATGAACATAGTTATGTCTGTAGGTGGTCTAACATCTGCTTTGTACAATGTTTTACTCACTATAATAATAGCTAAAATTTATTTCTATCCATCATATTCCACAGAATTAAGCTTATTAAATTATTATATGCTACAATGTTTTCAACTGAAAGCTATTACAAACTCTATATTCTACACTGTATAGTATTTAAAAGGTTGATTTGTGTCCACCAATATTTTTCCACTCAACATTATGTTAAGAACACTGTGACATTCAATATAATATGGTTATTCTGACAAATGGCTCATTTAATGGATACTTGTAGGTAGGTTAATTTTTCTCAGAGGAGCCAGTGTAGCATAGTTACTAAATCACCACAGACACTTCATACCTGTCATTATCATTTATCTTAGTTAAACACTCCTATCTCCAAGCCAAATAATTATTTTCATTCACAGGTTTAGACCAAGTCAGTTCAAAAACAAGGTTTTATGTAGATGAAATCTTTGGCTTGCTGTTTTATCATCTTTACTAAGTGAGCACAAAACCAGAAAAAAATGAGAGATCGTTATGAAACCAGTGCAATGAAACGGCAATGTTTATGATACCAGAAAATGCTCAAATCGACATCACATTTGGAACAAAACACAATTGCCTCTATGTATTAATCAGTGGCCATAAAGCAGATTTTCGATCAACGCTTTTTGCGATACTGTCCAGGTGCAGTAAGGCTTCACTTAATGCTACACTGGGCCAGTCTTGGGGCATATAAGCATGAATAACACGGCTAGCCAGCTCACACTTGCACATTGGAACTGAAAGCCCAGTTTGGGGTTTTCAGTTCCAATTATTGGAGATAAGTAGAAAAAAATTATTAGAAATAAATATAAAAAATATAGAAAAAAAATGTTATTTCAAATATTTACCTTCGGAAAAGGCTTTATTTAAATGATAAAGCATTTTTTCATTCATTATCTTCTGCTTCCGCCATGGTACTTGTTAAATAAGCTTTCTTCATTTTTGACCGAACATAACTAAAAAAACACTCCAAATTTGAACATCAATAAGAACACTAAAGAAACTGCATTGTTTTCTTCTGTGCTGATTATTAAATGACATTCCATATAAGCCACTCTTATGGTGCTTTGGTGGTTAGATTTTGTATTAATTGATACTTTAAAAAGGAAAATAATGACACATGGAATGGATAGTTCAGTGAAATCCTTGTGTCGAAGTCAGCAAATTGGTAAAAAGTCATTTCAATTAAAGTCGAGCAAACTTAGTTGTCTTTGTCTGAAAAGATGCGTACGGTACGCTATGACGTACAAGGGCACGCTACGGCGTGAAAGGGCGTATGCATCCACTACACGTGGCAGCAACAGTAATTGGTCTTTTACCATACATTCGCACAAACACGCATACTTATAAAATAGTACACATTAATGGTAGTTGCAACACATAGTCAGTTATGTCGAAATATAGTAGTATTTATATGTTATATCAGAGTTACATGCATATTAATGAAATACACGGAACGGGTTGAAGGAATAACATCATGAGTGGTATCATAATGAACCTCGTTACATATCCTACTGTTTGGTTCACTCTGCGAGGGAATCACAGAGTGCATACACAAGTTATGAATGATAGGGAATTATGAACTACTTAAGACTAAGGAATCTTGGCGGGAAGAGCAGAGCATACCCCCTGCTGAGATGACCCCCTCCTTTGGATTCCTTTGTATGAACTGGCCAATGATGACAACCCCTTGGACCTTCCTGAGACCTGAACCAATAGATGCAAGCTATTCCATCTTCATTGTATTACTGTATGTGATTGTGTATATAAGCAGCAGTTTGTGATCCAGAGTGCAGACATCTTGTCCCCAGACTTCAGGATTGAATGACTGCACTGGATCCAGAGCGCCTGCAATAAGTAACGGCTGTATTTACTATTACTTCGCTTGAGCATATTTATTCTACTTATTGCGAATAAATCTTTGTGCTTTGGAAACACAAATCGAGGTTTGACTATCGTTATTGGTTAGCGACAATACACACATAACAATTTGGGGGCTCGTGAGCTTTGGAGGTTTCGTTGCCGATGATACGCAAGACCAACGGATTTCGGTTCCTCAACAAAGGGTGGAGACGCGTCATAAACGGGTAAGAACGCATTGTGTTCAAAACCTAAATTTTACTCTGTGTTGTGAAACCGAATGTCCGTTTTGCATTATCTAGGGCACGCTAACTAGAACCTAGGGACAAAAGAGAAAACTGTTTCTTTTTACTGTCATTGTGCGTTTTAACTGTATTGCATTGCTTAGCGTATGTGTATTTCCTGCTGTGCGTACGCGAACTTCCGGTAGACTTGCCACGTGGTTAAACAATCGTTTTTATAGTTATTGTACATGTATAGTATAATTACTTGTGAAAGCCTCTGAGATATTATTACTGTTGTTGCGAATTTTTTTATTTTCTGCGCAGAAAAGGTGTATAGTGTGTGATGTTGTAACGTAGATACACTGTTCATTATTCATTGTACTCAGTTGCTGTCTGACGAGGCGGATTGCCCAACTGAAGGACGGTATACAGGGCAGGTATACCGAATGCGAAAACGTGTTTTTCGCAAAAGCGCTACCAAGAGATCGCAAGGTTTGCCAATAATTAGTATTGGTAGGCAGTGCGATCTAACCGCATCTTGAGTGCGGATTGGTGAAGCAGCTAGGAGGAATTATATTGGAAAGGCTGGTTGATTGTATTGACTTTGTTCTCCCAGTTATAATAAACTCAGCAGATTTTGTGGTTGAGCCAGGGTATCGAGGAGCTGATAGCCCTTGGGGCCCACAGTGATATTTCTGTATTAGGGATCCTCGCCGGGTGCGAGAAAAGCGAGTGAACGCGGCTAAAGGAAATACGTTCACCGAGCATTAGAGATCTCTAGCTGTGATTGTAGCAACAAAGTTGGTATATGGTTCAACATGGGTGCTAAGCATACGCTAGAGATGGTCAGTGTACTGCCTAAGGAAGGTCCTATTGGTTCAGCTAGGTTTCTCATGTGTAAGAAATATGGTGCATACGCAACTGTGTATTGTGACACGTGGGTCAAGATGACCAAAACTTGTGATAGGCCTTTCCCAACAATAGGAAGTTTTAATGCAGAGGTACTAAATACTGTAAAAGATAAAGTATGGTTGATTACCTCAACGAAAATGAGGAATAAACATAATGATTGTTTAAAATTGTTGCAAATGGAAGGTAACACGTGGCAGAGCAGCGAATGCAAACTGGAAGTAGGCGTGATAAAAAGCGCGCGCAAGGTGGATGTAACCGTTGCGAAGCGTGGCGAACTCAGCGCAAGCGCGCCCCCGCCACCTTATGTGGCGGGAGGGGTAAGTACAGCCGTTGTTAAAACTGAAACTAGAAAAATTGCTAAGTTGTACCCTGTTTTAAGCCAGTTTCAATCAAGTGTATCTGAAAATGAAGATGAACCCACTGTGATTTCAGCCATTGCCCATGCTGTTAGTGTATTAGAGGCTCAGCGCAAGTATGAGAAAATGGCTGAGATAGGTGAGAGTAGCGTGATCACTAGGAGTGAAAGCGTTTTAAATCTAGGGCCAGCAAATATATCCAACATAAGTGAGGACCCACATCACAGAGAGGTAGCTGTAGGAGTACTGATGGATGGCCTTAGAGAAAATTTAAAGACGAGAGTACAAACCACATTACCTAATTGGAGAGGCGTCACGGTAGACTCTCTTAGGGAGTCTGCTGTGGAGCATGACAAAAACCTTTTTAGAAAATGGGAGGAGAAAAGTGATAGGTTAATGACGGTAAGTATACAGGCTCTAGAAGGGGTGCATACACGACCACCAGCATACAACCCATATAACAAGAAACCTAAAGTGATCAGGTGTTTCAACTGTAACGAGGAAGGACATTACATGAGAGATTGTAAAAAGGAAAGACTCAATACACAGAAGGGTGGGTCACATAGATATCCTCCAAGGAGGGATTCACATAGACTAGAAGACTCACATCTACCCGCGCATATTACGGCAGCAAATGCTGCGCTGGAAATCAATAGTCAGCGCTAGGGGTCAGGTCATACCTGTAGTCTACAGCTAGTGAGGTTAACTGAGAGTCAGAGTGAAGAACCAACAACGATAGTTGACATAGCTGGTAGGAAACAAACTTTTCTTGTAGATACAGGGGCGGCCCGATCTGTGATAACCTCTCCTTTCAATCTACAGGTGACCAGTAAAACTATTTCAGCTATGGGGGTAACGGGAAAAGTGTTACATTATCCTCTAACTAAACCCGCTGAAGTTACTATCGGCCCTCTGCATACTAAGCATTCGTTTCTCTTAGCTGCAGCGGCTCCTACTAACTTGCTAGGGAGAGACTTGTTATGTAAAATGGGATGTGTCATATACTGTACTTCAGATGGTGTGTTCCTAGATATACCCGAGAAGGTTGCACATTAAGTACAGGACATATTGGACACCCCTCAAAGGTTAATGTTACACTCTCCTGTGATAGAACAAAGTCCATCTCAAGTAAAGAGGATGTTGCTGGAAATACCAGGTTCCCTATGGACCAGAGATGGACAGGACACTGGACTGATGGCAAACGTAGCCCCTGTCACGGTCAATCTAAAAAGTGGTAGGATAGCTCCAAAAATCCCACAGTATCCATTAAAACCGGAGGTGGAACTAGGGATATATATTGTTATTGAGAGGCTGATACAACAAGGGATTTTAATCCGTACGGCCAGTACAGCAAATAGTCCCATTTTCCCTGTGAAGAAGAGTGGGGGGAGGGGCTATAGATTAGTGCAGGACTTAAGGGGAATTAACAAAGTTGTTGAGAGCCAATTCGCCGTAGTGCCGAATCCAGCTGTCATCCTCATGCAGATTCCACCGTCTGCCAGTCATTTTACTGTCATTGATCTATGTTCTGCTTTCTTTTCAGTCCCTCTTCACCCTGACTGCCAATACCTTTTTGCATTCTCCTACAGGGGAGTGCAATATACATGGACCAGACTACCCCAGGGGTTCATTGACAGCCCCAGTATTTTCTCCCAAGCCTTACATGACTGTTTGCAATCCTTTCAACCCCACAATGGGTCTGTTCTAATTCAATATGTGGACGATTTGTTGTTGTGCTCTGATTCTTTTATGTCATGTTTACATGATACTAAATTGTTGTTGCTTCATCTTTCACAATCAGGGCACAAGGTGGCAAAGGATAAATTACAGCCATGTCAGACTAAGGTCAAATACTTAGGACACTGCCTCACTAAGGGGCTAAGACACCTGACAACCGACAGAATTGAGGCCATACAACACATGACCCTGCCGCAGAGCCAGAAGCAGATTCGTACTTTCTTGGGGATGTGTGGATACTGTAGGTCCTGGATCCCAGGTTTTTCTATTCTGGCATTACCATTGCAGGAGCTAGTCTCTTCCTCAAAACCAGAGCGTGTTGTACACACAGAAGAGTCAGAGCAAGCGTTCTTTAACCTTAAAGATAGTCTGACAAGAGCACCTGCATTGGGAATACCTGATTATGAAAAGCCTTTTGAGCTATTTTGTACAGAAGCTGATGACTGTGCAGCAGGTGTCCTCGCACAGAAACATGGTGACGCTAGTAGACCGGTAGCATACTACAGTGCACAATTAGACAATGTGGCAAGGTCACTCCCAACATGTCTCAGAAGTGTAGCAGCAACGGCCCTTCTAGTAAGTAAGAGCGAGGATGTAGTATTAGGACATAATTCAACCATCTATACACCCCATGCTGTATCAGCTCTGTTAAATTCAGCCCAAACCAGACATGTTTCTTCAGCTAGATTCACAAAGTGGGAACTAGCCCTGATGGCACCCTCAAACATCACCATCAAATGATGTAGCACCTTAAATCCAGCTACATACCTTCCGTATGTGTCTCTAGAGACACAAAGGGTGGGAGGTGAGGAGACCCTGGTTGATGATGAGTTAGGCAAGAATACTGACACGCATGATTGTATGGAACACCTGAATCAGACCTTTACTGCAAGGCCCGACATACGTGACACCCCCTTAGAAAATGTAGATTTTACGTTTTATACAGACGGAAGTTGCCATAGACAGACAGAGACAGGAGAGCTATGTACTGGTTACGCTGTTGTAGACGATCAGGATGTGGTAGAAGCTGCACCCCTTGGCCCACCTCACTCAGCCCAGGTGAGCACTAGTAGCACTAAGGAGAGCGTGTGAATTGGCAGAGGGTAAATCAGCCAACATATATACTGACTCTAGGTACGCCTTCGGGGTAGTGCACGATTTTGGGGCCCTTTGGCGTCTTAGAAACTTTACGACAGCAGCAGGTACACCAGTGGCACACTCACAACACATAAAAGGACTTCTGACAGCGATACAGTTACCCAGAACAGTAGCCGTCATAAAGTGCAAAGCCCATACCTTTGAAGAAGACCCAGTGTCATTGGGCAACAACAGGGCAGACGAAGCTGCTAAATGGGCAGCAGGGCAACCTATGACTGTATCGACCGAGACTATGATGGTTTTTCAGACATTAGACATGCAGAAATTAATTGAAATGCAAGATTTGTGTTCCCTGCAGGAAAAGGCGGTCTGGAAGGCGAAGGGATGTGGTCAAGAGTCCTCAGGACTCTGGAGGGATGGACAAGGTAAGCCTGTAGCTCCCCGAACATACTATCCAAGCCTGGCTGAAGCAGCACACAGCCTGACTCACCTGGGTAAAGAAGGTATGTACAAACTGGTGAGAGAATACTGGTGTGCTCCCAGATTTTCCTCTCAGGCTGGTAAGAAAGCAATGTCATGTCTTACTTGTTTGAGGAAAAATGTTGGGAAAACTATTCCAACTGAGCCATCCCACATCCCTCCTACAGACGGACCTTTTCAGGTAATACAAATTGACTATATCCAATTACCACCGTGCAGGAATCTAAAGTATGTGTTAGTGTGTATTGATGTGTTTTCCGGTTGGGTAGAAGCATATCCGGCAGCCACTAATACTGCTGTGTTCACTGCAAAGAAAATTGTACAAGACTTTTGTGTGTAGGTTCGGTATCCCTAGAATCATTGAAAGTGATAGAAGTACCCATTTTACTGGTGATATCTTCCAAAATATGTGTAAACTCATGGGAATCAGTAGCAGACTTCACACCCCTTACCGACCACAAGCCAGTGGTAAGGTGGAGAGAGTTAACGGTACTATCAAGAACAAACTGGGTAAGATAATGGCTGAAACTGGGTTGGCATGGCTTGAGGCTTTGCTGTTGGTCCTCCATAGCATTCGAACCACTCCTAGACCTCCTCTTAATCTGTCCCCCTTTGAGATACTGTTCGGATGACAACCTCATTTGATTGTGAGTCCACAAGACGACTTAAAGTGTAATAATGAAGTGACTGTACAATATCTTATAAGAATGAGTAGACAGCTGAAAAAACAACAACAAAAACTAAAAATGCTGTCGCCTGGTATGCCAGAGACGAACTGTCATGATGTTGAACCTGGAGACTATGTTATGATCCGCAATTTCTTATGTTCAGGTTGTTTAACAGACCGTTGGGAAAGCCCGTACAAAGTGCTGCTGACCAGTACTACATCACTGAAGGTTGCAGAGAGAAACACTTGGGTCCATTCCACCCACTGCAGGAGAGTCCATAATCCGGAAAAAGTGCAAGATAAAACTGAGACCGACGACATAGATCTGTCACTTGTGAGCCTGTTCTGGGAGACCTAAAGCCTGCAGTCGAGACACCTGAACCAGAGACGTTGCCTCAGAATTATCTTTCCAGCGATGGAGTGGCGGTTTTTGTTTTTCTTTTGTTCCAGGATTTTCCTTGTTTTTACTCTTTCTAGGACATTCTATTTTTGTGAAGGAGGATGGAGGACGGAGGAGAGTTCTGGGAGTGATACGGATGAAATGGAGGCTGAAGAAAAGTTAATAGGATACTCAGAGCATCCCATTATCAAACTTGGTCCAGGGGTTATGAAAAGGTCTGCTAGCTCAGGAACTCGGAGGCAGTGTGAGGGGCTATTGTCTGATGAGTATTGTATCTGCAAGTTCTGCGACTCCCTAGTTGAAGAGAGATGCATCCAACGATGCCAGTCCCCCAGTACTCTGAATATAGGCGGGCATCCTTTGGAGGATTATCACTCCCTGGTGGGTAAGGTGCTAAACCAAACCGAGTGTTGGGTGTGCTCTCACGTGCCTCAAGGGCAGCATAATATAGGACTAGTGCCATTCCCTCTAAACATATCTGAAGTACTCGAATTGAGGGGTGGGAGGCCCATAGAAGGGAGGTACAATAACACTAGGTCCCCTAGTCTGACGCTTCGACATTACTCCATAGGCAGATCTTTGCTGTGCCTAAACATATCTCATGCAAAGCGCCTGGAGAATTGGGAGGCTGACCTATCAGATCAGACAATGGCTCGCCACACTCATTTTAGAGGGAGACTCACAAGGTCACTACTAGGCAGGAATGTTGATGGAGGTCACAAATTAGGGCGTATAACCAAACATAAGAAGGTATCCATTGGAAAAGTCTCTACAGATAAATGTAAAAATGTCATTAATGCCGACACATGTCTAGAACAAATGAAGACACTGGGCATGGGTAGTTTTATCAAAACTCTGTGTGATATAATTCATGGGCATACTGCTCCTTATGTTCTCCCGGATGATGTGTATTTTGTTTGTGGGAGGAAAGCTTATTCCTGGGTGACTCCGAGTTCCAAGGGCTTGTGTTTCCTAGCTAAACTGGTTCCTGAAATCATGACTATTACTCATGAAGAAATGGTTGATATTCACAAGACTACATCACCACCATACATACACACACAGTATGAACACCGTGGCAAGAGAAATATGATTCCTGGTGAGGAACCCATAGCTACAAAAATGATTAGTGAAACTGCTGGTTTCCAGGTTATGGTTGCTCTAGATCTCACCAGGACCGCTCGGGGAACATTAAACTTTAAATATATCCAAGACCTAGCCAAATTAATAGATAATATCACCGAGATGTATGATGACACTTTCAGGTATACTGGAAGGGAGCTACAAGCGTACAAGAAAGAGTTGGTGCAACATAGACTGGTACTAAATTATCTCACCTCTATTACTGGTGGGTACTGTGTGACACTGGCCATCCAGTTCGGTGTCAAATGTTGCACGTACATTACTAATAATACGGATGACCCTAAAGAGGTTATAGACCGGAAGATGGACGAAATTTTGCAGCTGAAATGGGAATTTCGAAAGAGCCATAATTCTTCGTTATATGAGGTCGGGGAAAAGGTGGCGGGTTGGTTCTCATGGTTGAACCCAGCAAACGGGTTCTCCGGTCTGGGGGAGTGGGTACAGGAAATGATTGCGAGTGTAGGTAAGCTCCTTCTCCTTATACTGGGTGTCATCTTAGCAATTGGTTTAGTTGTCAAATGTGTTCCTACTGTGTTGAAGTGTGGAAAATGGTCTCATAGGAGTAACACTGAGAAAGAGACTGAAAGGGTGGTACCAGATACCGAGATCATGGTCTGTGAAGAAGTATTGTATAATCCTGAACTTGAAACGGTGATTGGGTGATAGTTTATTACACTATCAAAAGGTGGAACTGTCGAAGTCAGCAAATTGGATAAAGTCATTTCAATTAAAGTCTAGCAAACTTGGTTGTCTTTGTCTGAAAAGATGCGTACGGTACGCTACGACGTACAAGGGCACGCTACGGCGTGAAAGGGCGTACGCATCCACTACACGTGGCAGCAACAGTAATGGGTCTTTTACCATACATTCGCACAAACACGCATACTTATAAATAGTACACATTAATGGTAGTTGCAACACATAGTCAGTTATGTCGAAATATAGTAGTATTTATATGTTATATCAGAGTTACATGCATATTAATGAAATACACGGAACGGGTTCAAGGAATAACATCATGAGTGGTATCATAATGAACCTCGTTACATATCCTACTGTTTTGTTCACTCTGCGAGGGAATCGCAGAGTGCATACACAAGTTATGAATGATAGGGAATTATGAACTACTTAAGACTAAGGAATCTTGGCGGGAAGAGCAGAACATACCCCCTGCTGAGATGACCCCTTCCTTTGGATTCCTTTGTATGAACTGGCCAATGATGACAACCCCTTGGACCTTCCTGAGACCTGGACCAATAGATGCAAGCTATTCCATCTTCGTTGTATTACTGTATGTGATTGTGTATATAAGCAGCAGCTTGTGATCCAGAGTGCAGACATCTTGTCCCCAGACTTCAGGATTGAATGACTGCACTGGATCCAGAGCGCCTGCGATAAGTAACGGCTGTATTTACTATTACTTCGCTTGAGCATATTTATTCTACTTATTGCGAATAAATCTTTGTGCTTTGGAAACACAAATCGAGGTTCGACTATCGTTATTGGTTAGCGACAATACGCACATAACACTTGCCACTGAATTCTTTTCATACAATATAATCTACTTTATTCTTTTTATTTGGGGCTCTTGTTCCATTGATAGATCTAAGTTCAATGATATACTCCATTAATATATTACATTAAATATGAATTGCAATCTCATACTAGGAATTACAAAATCTGAATGACTGTGGGTATTCTCTCTTTATACATATTGTATGTTTGAAAAACAGTTAACTTTTTTTTACCATAATATACATAAGTGCTATAGTTAGTATAATAATGAAAACCCATTTTAATATTTACATTCAAACTTGCATCTTTATTCACATAGAAATTGAATTGAAATTAGACAAGAAAGCTGACAATGAGGGTAAAGGGGAAATGGTCAACACTCTTTCTGGAGATTAATTTAAAAGATCAGATATAAATAGGAGTCAAAATATTTAAAATATTTAAATTACTGTCAAGCAAAATGCAAGTAAAGGAAGATCTCTTAACATATATATATATGTACACACACACACACACACACACACACACACACACACAAACACACACATATATATATATATATATATATATATATATATATATATATATGTAATAGGTACAACTGAAGGAGGGTGCAATGGGGATGTAACAGATTATACTGAACAAGGTGGGTAAAAACATAAATTAAATATGCATAGGGATAGTATGAGTCTCTGGGTTGGTGTCCAACAATGTATATAGTCCAGTCTCAAACCCAAATGCTAGACAGAGTGACCAAACGTATCAGACACTGATGTGTAGAGAATCAACTCTGATGCCACAGAAAAAGTAAAGTTGTTACTCATACAAAGCTTGCTGTACCAGTGTACCACAGCTTACAGCTTCTCCAATCATATGTCAAAAGGACAGGGATATACAGGAGGTAAATAGAGCAGTGCAGATCTCCAAATAACAATCAAATAGATGGGAGCGTACCAGAAAGTAATATAAAACCAGCTTATCTGTATCAGGGTCTCCAAAAGGAAATCACGGCTCCTCCTAGTGTGTCAGGAACAGGCTAACAGCAAATGCAGTATACGATAATTCTTAGTCTCGGGCAGCCGTCCCCATGCAATCACCGCTATCAAGCTCCAATCAGCCAAAATAGTAGAGATAGAGGAGCCATATAGTGTAGTAATTTATGTACAAAGAGTTTATTCAGCAATCATATAAAATGCAAACTCACATTGTGCAAAGTAAACATAAGCTTATCTGTATTAGTCAGTGGGTCAGCTGTTACCAGTATGGATCCCTGGAGGGTGCTACAGGTATTACCAACGATCTCCACACAGAAGTATCAGGGTATATACACTATATGTCCAGGATGGTAGTGTGACCTGATCAGCATATACAGCAGTATAGGACCTCAACGCGTTTCGTCTTAAATAGACTTCTTCAGGAGGTATAACAAGTTACCCATGTGAAGGGCTTGTTTAAATAGTATATATGGTGGCCATTTTGCGCATGCGCAGTGCGCAGACTATCCCACACATGCGCAGTGCGCGGGTACTACAAACTGGGGGATTCAGCGATGTACTCTGAAAATATGCAAGTCTATGTCCCTGGACATTGGGGGAAACATGTCCAGTAACTAGTATAAGTTTATAAAGCCTATGGCTTGTAGTGATATAACGAGTGCGGCGACCATCTTAATCAAGGGAATATAACATGAATTATTAATGTGTGGAATCCATGTTCATGTTATATGCCCTTAATTAAGATGGCCACCGCACTTGTTATATCACTACAAGCCATAGGCTTTATAAACCGTGATTTCCTTTTGGAGACCCTGATACAGATAAGCTGGTTTTATATTACTTTCTGGTACGCTCCCATCTATTTGATTGTTATTTGGAGATCTGCACTGCTCTATTTACCTACTGTATATCCCTGTCCTTTTGACATATGATTTTAGAAGCTGTAAACTGTGGTACACTCGTGCAGCAAGCTTTGTATGAGTAGCAACTTTACTTTTTCTGTGGCATCAGAGTTGATTCTCTACACATCAGTGTCTGATACGCTTGGTCACTCTGTCTAGCATTTGGGTTTGAGACTGGACTATATACATTGTTGGACACCAACCCAGAGACTCATACTATCCCTATGCATATTTAATTTATGTTTTTACCCACCTTCTTCAGTATAATCTGTTACATCACCATTGCGCCCCCCTTTAGTTGTACCTATTACATCCCTTTTTCCGCCTTACCAGCCAGAGTTTGAAGAAAGGTGGCCTCCTCACGTGGAAGAGGTGTATTTGTGGGTTTGAATTTCATTACTTTACATATACAATACTGTATTGAGCGCCAGTGTTTATATCTTGCGGTCCACACACACATATATATATATATATATATGTGTGTGTTTGTGTGTGTGTGTATTTATTGAAGGATCAGAGGAAAAGTACATTGAAATCAAATACAACAGTTACTGTGAAGCAACTTCTGGGCCACATACTGACTGATGGCCGCCCATTCTTGCCTAATCAATGCTTTGTGGATTTTTGTTTGTCCACCCGCCTCTTGAAGATTGACCTCAAGTTCTCAATGGGATTAAGGTCTTGGGAGTTTCCTGATCATGCACCCAAAATGTCGATATTTTGTTCCACGAGCCACTTAGTTATCACTTTTGCCTTATGGCAAGGTGCTCCATCATGCTGGAAAAGGCATTGTTCGTCACCAAACTGTTCTTGGATGGCTGGGAGAAGTTGCTCTTGGAGGATGTTTTGGTACCATTCTTTATTCATAGTTCATGTTCTTAGGCAAAATATATTTCAAGATCCAAAACAGCTTATAGTTGCTGCTGTGTGACCATATCAAACAAATCTAGTGGATTTCTTTCAGAGTAGGTCAGTGGATATGGCTTATAAAGATTTTTTTTTCAGATTATAGCCATGCGTGTGATACAATTTCCCACAAAATATTAGTTAACTCAGAGACTAAAAATTAATGAATGTGGCTGAAAGAAATTGATAAAGACTTGGCTAAAGGAGTGGATAAATACTATTGTAGTCTATGTGTAAACTCAAATGAATGGCTGGTAACCATTGGAGTTCCTCTGGATCAACACTGAGTCCTATGTTTTTGTGTTAATTAGTGATCCACAATAGAAAATAAGTATATTTGCAGATGACACAAAGATTTGTAACAGGGTTGAAAGTGAGTGAGACAAAAAAGACAAAATAGGCAAAATAGTGGAATGGACTAAAGTTTGGAATCTTGAATTTACATACATCAAAATGAAATGAGATATTACCAACAACAAATGAAAGAGACCTTTCATTTATATATTCAGCTTATATGAAGGTAAGCAAGCATTGTAGTCAAGCAGCTGGAAAAGCCAGTAGAGTATGTTGTTGCATAGGAAGATGCATTTGTAGCAGGAGGAGAGAGGCTATATGGCACATTATAGGTCACTGTAAAATCCCACATCTCAAGTACTATGTACTGTGCTATAGGCCCCTGTTTCTACAAATAGGCTACTAAAATGGTGCATGGGCTGCATAACAAAACATATTTGGAAAGATGTCAAAAGCTGAACATGAACAGTTTAGAGGAGATAAGGGACAGATGTGATATGATAGTAACATTCATATATACCAAAAGTATTAATAGAGTCCAGGGAGGATTTTTTTTTTACCTTTAAATATTCCATCCAGTTGTTATGTCTTTCTATATAACAAGGTGTTTTATTTGTTCCTCTCAAAAGCTGCATACTTTCTACACAATGCAACCCTGCCCTTCCATTCTTTCTAACTGCTCCTTAAATTTCATCTACTTCAAGCTCATTTATTATCTATCTTCAATGTTAAACTAAAGTCCTTCTTTCTATATGGCTAGAATTGTTGTAACTAACAATCAAGAATGTACTTATTGTGGCTTCAGGTATAAACAGAACTTCCAGGGCCCGATTCATTAAGGAGAGCAAAGAATAAAAAAGGAGTAACTTTGCACTGGGCAAAACCATGGTGCATTGGAGGGGGAGGTAAATTAAAATGTGGTGACAGATTTATAGTTTGGGTAGGGCATGTACTAGATTAACTTTAAATTTCACTGTAAGAATAAAGCTATCAAGTATTTGTGTGCAAAAAAATAAACTGATTTGCACCCCTTGCCTTGTAACATGGTTTGTCCCAGAGAACATTTGCTCCTTTTTTGCCTTACTTTCCTTAATGACTCAGGCCCCCAATGTTTAGAACTTTCACCCAGCAATCTGTCAGTGTACCTCTACATATCTAATTAGACTGGCAGAGGCAAGAAGCTCATTTCTAATTTTTTTAAATATCTGAATTTGCTTTTATACCCAATTCCATCACATGTATTGCCAAATGCTTTGTGTGGCACCAAAAGCACACTCTTTGTAACAACATAGAATGCACAGTCTAATGGCTTTATATTTCGGTGAAAGGTTTATTTATATGTATATATTTTTCATAACTCATTACTAATTTGTTAAGTACAGCATTGGCTCCATATAACATAGCATCATATAATGTATTGGCTCACTGTGAATGATCTTGACGTTTTTGACAACACTTGTGACTTCAATTGCAAAACAAGCCGCCACTAGTTTTCTAATCCCAAAGTATTGTGAGACATAAATACAGTGTTTCCATTAAAATGGTTGTTTGAATATTCATCCACACTTCTGAAGAGATCAGGAAAGCCCCAGCTGTATTATTTGCACAGTACTTTATGTGTTTCTCTTTCTCAATTATTTACCTACTCATTTCAAATCAGACTTTTTCCGTTTTTTTCAATAACGCAGATTTGAAAACTACTAGGCAGAGTCTATTATCCTCAGGCCATATATTTACAATTTAATTTGGAGATGTCTGTGGGTTTTTCAGTGAAATATGCTACAGCTTTTTCACATAATATTCTGGAATTAAATTGTTGGCCATATTTATATCTTCAACAACCACTGCAGGTAATATGATCTGAATTTAGAACGCATTGCCAAAAAATATAGTTTAACTAATCACAATATTCAAGTGGGTATATGTTATTAAAGGTCAACGTGAGAAACTGCTCATTATCATAGAATATAGTGGCTGCTAATGTTATATTATGGCAAATTATGGCAATTAAGAATACCTACAGTCAACAAAATCACTAATAGTTTTAGTTTTAGCTTTAAATTAGAAATGTATTTTTGAAAAGTTTTAAAGTATAGCATTGCATTTTGAAAGTTTTGCTTTGTGCTAGACTGTTTTAGGAACAAAGTAATTCTAAAATGATGCCATCCCCTGACTGACATAAATTTATAAGGCTTTGTAAAGCTTAGATTGCAAAAATCTCAGCCTTACATGTCTAGGCTGACAGGACTATTAAAGTAGAGTGTGCAGTAGAGGTTCGTATTGTATTGGCTATGTGTATTAATATTCTTTCTGAGAGAAAAAGTGAAGGCTAGAATGTAGTCCCAAGTTAGTTCTGTTATACTGACAGGCTGCAGAGCAGAGGGATCATGCAGAGAACGGAGAGGCAATTAGCTCATAAGTGACAAATGATCCACGGTAATTTAATGGTCATGCTGATATACTCTGAACAGGCAATAATACAACAATTTATTTAGTGCATTCTACAAAATGACAGCTAGAATCTGATTGGTTGCTATAGGCAACATCTCAACTTTTTCAAACCTGCAGTTTAGTAAATCTAGGCCTTTGTCTCTGCAACTTCTACAAGGGATTTATAACAAACTTACTTCATGAGATTTAATAACCCCCAACATCTCAAATCATTATCTAATCATAAGTTTACATTGGGAGTAGTGTTGAAAGCACCCTTAAAGTCAATTAAAACAATGGAAAAAATACACAAGGCAATTTGCCATATTGAATTATTTTCTTAACTATCTTAGCTCTTTGCACTTAATGCTATATATTTTAAGAACAGTATTTTGCAACTTTTGCATTGCTAAAACATAGAGATCTGTCCTGCACTGAAAAGTACAGTAATACAATTGAAATCAAATTGTACACCACTATGACAGTGCCAAAGTACAAAACATTGTATCTGGGTGAATGAAAACCTACTTAAGTAAACTGAATGGCATTGATTGATGACTGAAAACAAAGACACATACAATTGAGCGAAATGGAAGAATGGATCCAATTGCCATTTATTCTGTGCCTTATTTTGTACAGTTGACTGTTTAGTCTTTTTGTGTTTATGTGCATGATTGCGTGTGTTTACTGTTAATATGCTTGTCATATGCATTTCAAGCCCTTCTCTTCTTGTTTGAATTAAACATTCTAAATTGTTTAATGTGACTTTAACCAGGTATAGAAGAAAACAGGCAGTGAAACCGAGCAATTGTAATGCAGTACATGGTGGCATAGCATCCATTATTCTTCATGCAATCACAGTCAGAAGAACATGAAATTGGAACAGCTGAAGTTGAACATATTGGATCTCATTTGAATAGTTGACAGGAAAGGGGAAGTTTGCATGAAATAGAGCGCACCCCAGCCACATGCAATATTTTAATATTTGATATAGGCTTTTTTCAAAGAAATAGGGCTTTCATTTGGTAACAGATTGAATTAAATATATTTGTGTTTTATCAACATTAGCTAGGAAAAATTGGGCAAAGTCATATTTACTCTTTTCCTGGATTGTTCCATTAATTCATTTTACAAAATTAGCGCAATTGATAACTGAGGTCATATCTTAAGTAAAAAAATATATATATAATTTCCCTGGCATTTGATCTATAAGTGCATAGCTTAATCATTGGACATAAGGCAGCACAATTAAATAGATAAACAAGGTACATTCTTATTTTTTCTTTTTGTTACATTTGTGTAAATGATTGTGATTTATTTTTGTTCTTTTATTTTTTTTTTATTAATCTATTTCTAAAAATGTCCTTGTAGTTTTAAGATGATTATGGGTTCTCTAACACTATTTTATGAATACTCTGTACTGATATACACATGCAGTATTACATTCATTACTTTTAGTAAACTAATAGTCTGTACTTTAATTGCAGAGGACTTGTAAAGTACCCTCAGGGGGTGTACTTATTGTGCTATGTTTGCAGACCTCTATATACACAGAAGAAGAGCATCCTGAGGTAGGCAGCTGAGTCAAAGTTAGAAGAAGGCGTAGAGGGAAGTGTCAGGTGAGTCTTTATCTCACACATCCCCTATAAATACGCCAAATGTGTGATATCAAGAATATCGATTCAGGAGTGGGGTTATTGAAGCAGGACTTCCACTGGAATGACTGCTGCAGTAAAAATGAAAACATGTGTGTATTAAAGACCAGATAGCTGATGGTGACAGGTGATGGTGATAGGGGATTTAAATATCATTAGCTGAGATAGGGTAGTATGTCACTAGGACCATGAATGCCAAATAGTTTACTGGCTCCTGGGTGATTGGGTTCAGTATTATGGAGCAGGATAATATATTGTTGGGTCAGGGTTGGGTAGGGTCCAGCAGTTACGGTATTTATCAGTACCAATGACATGACATAGAGGTAGATGGAAGGTCTGCAAAAGAAATTCAGTGAATTAGGCTGTAAACGTTTGAGGAAGGATCTCCAATGTAGTATTTTCTGAAATATTGCCTGTGTCATGTGCTACACCTGAAAAACAGTTTACAGCTGAAACTTAGACAGGTGGCTGGAATGTTGGTGTAGGAAGAATGGCTTGGTGATTTTGGAGAACGTGGCTTCTCTCTTGACTACCGGTTCTACTAGGGAAGGGCTGCAACTCAATAAGGACAGTGCAGCAAGGATGGAGGAAAATGTTGAGAAGGCTGAATGAGAAGTTACACAAAGAAATGGGGGGAGTGAGAGAAACAGAGAGTGTACAGTGGACATGAAACAGGGCTTAGTCAAGAGAAATGAGAAGTACTGAAGCTTTGTTTAGAAGGGACAATAAGGAGTTGAGTAAAATTAAATCTGGCAGTAAAATATCAAAAGTATAGTACCAAATGCTAAGAGTATTAAAAACAAAATAGTTGAGCTAGAATTAATGATATTGAAGGTGAATTATTATTTAGAGGGTGTAACTGAGACTTGACTGGATGAAGGCCACAACTGGGCAACACATTTAGAAGGTTACTGCATGTGTAGGAAGAATAAAAAGAAAGAAAAAGGGGGAGGGGTTTTGGTATAAGTAAAAACCTGATTAAGCCTTACCCATTGGGCGGATATCACTGTAAAATATGACAATGTAGAGTCCTTATGGGGGACATACATGGAGAAAAAGACACCAGTAAAGTACTAATTAGTGTTTTTGCACCTAGCATAATAATTGCATTGAAATGCAATTTAATTTCAAATTTAAAGGCAGCAAAGATAACTCTGGTCATTCTTATGGGTAACTTTAACTATTTAAATATCAATAGGGACATGGAATTAGTGGGTCTAGCAATGGAAGCCAATTTGTATTTATTAAAAAACAAAACACCATTTGCAAGTGATATAAGAAAAAACTTAAGGGAGGAATGGTACTCTACTGGACTTGGTTCACTCCAACAGAACAGATATATTAGATATCTAATGTATCACAAGGGGAAATTTAGATGGTAACATTGGACTGGTGTCTAAATAAGTCAGCTACAAAAACTATGAATTTTAGATGGGCAAAGTTGAGTCAGCTCAGAGAAGCATTGAAGCTGCAGAATCATAGAGACCAAATGGTGAAATTAAAAATAATTTACATAAATATTGTTGCAAATACATACTGTATGGCAAAACCATATCTAGAAATGGAAGGCAGCCAATGTGGTTAAGTAGGAAAAGTGCTGCAAGCAATAAGGCGGGGGGGGGGGGGGGAGAAAACATTTACTTTGTTGAAACTAGAATAGACTGGTAATTATTTAACAAGGAATACAAAGAATGAAGCGAAATAAGAAACAGGAAATTAGATTAACAAATATCAACTTTAAATTTCAGTGTACAAATAAGCATTTGTGTGCTACATGAAAAAACAGTCAGTATTTAACTTATGTGCAAAACAGAAAACTAATTTTCACCCCTTGCATTGTAACATGGTTTTGTCCAGGAAACTTAAATAAGAAACTTCTTAATTTAAGTTCCTTAATGAATCAGGCCCGCTGTGGGTAAATCATATCAAGGGATTCTAAGAGATTCTGAAATATATTTTATAAAATAATATGATTAAATAGTGCCATCATGGGGTAGATTTACTAAACCTTCTAATAATGTAAAGTAGAGGTGTTGCCCACAGCAACCAATCAGATTATAGCTATTATTTGTCTATTGCAGTCTACAATATATCCACATTCTGTTGGTTGCTATGGGCAACATATCCACTTTTCCTTAGAAACTTTAATAACTCTACCCACATGAGTCCATCATGAAGGACTGGTAATATCGAAACAATATCATTAGTTCTTTTGAAAAGGAAAGTTTCAAACTGAAATCATAGTGAACTTGGTATGATGGGATTTTGCTAAAGCATTCAATTGTGCTCTACATTTTGCTATAGTCTGATACATACGGTAAGAGTAGTAGGTTTAGAAAACAAATAATTTATAGGGTTAGACAAAGGCAAGTAATGAATGGAATACACTTAGAATGGGTTAAACTTATTAGTGCTATACCACAAGGAACAGTATTAGACCCTGTCCTTTTCAAAAATTGTATTAATGACCCTGTTGATGATCTAAAGAGTAAGGTGGTTATATTTATCAATGAAAATAACCTATGTAGGGTTATTAACACAGAGCAGGCATGTTACTTGCTGCATAATGATTTAGACAAAATGCCAAACTAGGCCATGAAATGGCAGATAAAATGTATGGGTTATGCATCTAGGTCATGGTAATAACTATGCTACTTACACAATGAATACATAGAATTGAAGAAAACTCAGATGAAAAAGGACTACAAAATGAAAGTTGGTAGAACGATGAGTAGCAGCGCACAGTGCTGCAAAAGTGAATACAATATTGGGATGCATAAAAGGGGGATAAATGCCCGTGGAACAATACCTAACAAAGTATTACCATTATAAAAGTCACTAGTTAGACCACATAGCTTTGCCTCCTTTGGAAAAATATGCCTTAGAGCTAAGTTAATTAATATAAGCAAATTTGAGGTTACTGCAAACATTTCTATAACAACCTTTTTTTTTGCGGGACTACGAAGGAATTTTCACCCTATGAGTTTAAATTGGCTACTCTCACACCTGGAGGGTTTTGGTTTGCAATAATTTGAACCTATGAAAGGTTGATCTTCATGTACCTGTAGCTTTTTTTCAACTATACTATGTACATATCCTCACTCAGCCTAGCTGGTCTACCTTAGGCAGCCTATATGCTAGCTCAGGGTACCTGGCACCTCTGTGGGTTTGGATCCACTTAGGCAAAACAACTGAAAAGATACAAATGTAGTTTTATTTTATAATAAAAATATTTTTACATATATACAAACACACAGGAATAATAATGAAAGCAGGTAACAGACCAGGGAATTCACCACACAGAGAACCTACAGTATTACTCCACCCTAAAGGGGTTATAATCACTGTTTCCCATGGAGTGCTCTCTTGTTCCTTTGCCACAATGTTTGCTCCTCTGCCAGCTGGGCAGGGGCCAGAAGTTCTCTGTCTTCGTGCTTTCGGCAGGTGCACAAAGCAACAAGGTCCACAGCGACTTCCACAAGCAGATGAGCAGACACAACCCTAGACCAGTCCAACAGGAGCCGTGACCCCTATTCTGCAATGTCCTGACATGAGCGAAAAAGCACAGTAGCATATGCTCCTTAAATAATTTCACAGCCCGTTCCATACCGCCCATTCCACCCTGCCATAAATTCATAATAAGTTCTTGAAATGTGCAACGCAACATCCCTAACAAATATAAAATATATTAAATCGATTTAAACATTGCAAACACTATGTTGGGGGGCACAGAAAAAAAGGTGCTGTATCCTGATGCCATCAATCGGATTCAGTATTGTTTCCTAGTGCAGATTGGTTGCCATGGGTTACAGAACTGCTTTCCTCTGTTCCAATTTTCCTAAATGTCTTTGCATATATTATAAAGAACATTTATTAACAATGGTGTCCTCTTACTACAGTGGAACACCTATTTGTTAGAGTAAAACAAATCAATAACCCCTTTTGCTAAATTGCAATGTCATATTAGAAATAGAGGTGATACTGCCCTGTAATGCAATGAAATTCCTGTTAGCTATGCTGCAGTACCTAGCAATAATGTAAATTACCACTAAGCTGTAGCTATAGCTTGTGGTAAGACAATTCAGAGACCATATTTGCTCCATCACAGTTTTCCTCCATCATTCCTTGAATAATATTTAGCAACATAACAAGGTAAAAGATGGTTTCAGCTGAGAATTATGGATTTAAATGAATCACTAAGCACACTTCAAACTCATATGAAATATTGAGCTATTGCATCAAAAATACTGTCTACACGAAATAAATATTCAAGACTCAATTTTACAGACAATATATACAGTATGTCTCTCTACTGCACTGTTTAAGATAGACATTAGTGACATCTGCTTTAAGTGTCCTCATATCCTTGAATACAATGATGAGCTTTCTATGAAATGTAAAACAATACCGTCCAGGCACAATCCTTTTAGGTGAAATTAAACAATAGCAGCATAACAGAGTAGAGAGGAGCTTCTGGGTGAATCAGCATTTCAAAAAGGTTACATTGTAACAAAATAATATTGGACAGCATTTGTGACTGTCCCTAAGCATGTGTGCTTCAAACAAAACCATAATGCTTTTTAGTAAGGTGCAAAGTTCTACTTTAGTTCACTTCAGAGAGAAAAAAGTAATTGTTTGACATGGGTTGGGTATAAATTGTCGACAATGAACATGTTGACGTTCAAAATTTTGACATCATAATGTTGAAGGTCAGAATATTGACACAGTTAAAAGGTTGACATTGAGACTGTTGACATGTTCATTAGGTCAACAGGTTTAAAATATCTACATTGTGAATGTTGACAGGTTGTAAAGTCAACAGTCACAATGTCCACATAAAGCATTACATTTAAACCAGCATTGCCGCCATCAGCAATATAACTGGCAATAAGGTAAAATAAAAACAACCAAATTAAATGTTAAAAAAATGTATGGCCCTCTAACTGTGTAACCAACCCTACTGCTGCCAGCTTAGGCTGGTAGCTGCAAAATCGGGGGAGACAGGGACAAATGGGGGCCCCCCTGATTTTACTATTAGCAGTACAAGGCTTTGCCAGCCTGGTGACACTATAGGAGGGAAGCCCACAGCGTAGGCTCCTCCTGCCATATTGCCAGACCAGCCACAGGCTACTCAGCAGGGGTTGGATTCCCTAGCTAGATAGGCTCCACAAAAAGAGGCAGACCTCCCATAGGTGTTCTAAGCCACGTGCTGAAAGGTCTAGTTCTACTAAGTGCTCATTTTGTGCCAGGAGGTAGTTAGAGCTTGCTTAGCATCGTGGATAAGAGTTTTTTTGTTTTGCCAAGCAAGGATTGTTTGAAAGTATGACAAATGAAGACTGCTGGATGTATTTGGATCTATTAGAGATGAAGACCCCTGAATGTTAGTGAGCAATCAATAGGGTGAATAATGGATGTTTTGGGGGTGTTTTTATTTCAATTATAGTAATATTTATAATGGGTTGTGTGTTTTATTTACATTTTTATTTGGTGCACTACAGGTCCCAGCGGGCCCTGGGTGCCAGGGCATGCTGGCACTTGTGGTTCCCCAAGTATCAGGATGCCCTGGCAGCCATATGTAGGATGGTGCTTGTAGTACTATAAGTACCAGCATGTCCAGATACTTAATAGCTGCCGGCCCATGCTGGGACCTGTAGCACACCAGGGACAAAATTGTTTTCTCATTAAAACTATTATTATTACCCCACCGCTACCACCCCAGGGGTATGGGAAGAGTCCTAGTGCTTTTAGCATGGGGCCTTACACTTGATGACCCTCTGATTTTGTTAGTACCAGCCTAGGCTGGCAGTACTAGGGTTGGTTAAGATGTTTGAAAGGCAGCTCACTTTTTTTAACATTTAATTCTGTTTGTTTGTTTTTGCATTTTACTGTATTACTAGTGGCAGCATTATCGATTTAAATTTAATGCTGTATCCTGACACTGTGAATGTTGACATTTTAACCCTATTGACCTAATAAACATGTATTAACATTCTGACTGTCTACATTGTGGAATCAACATTGTCATTGTCGACATTCCGACTACATTCCAATTGGCATACTTGTGATACAGTATTTTGTATAGATAGTACACAATTGTCTAGGTTGCAAAAAGACAACCATGCATCAAGATCATTTATTAAACTGAAATAAAACTTTAACTAAAACAAATATACTATTCCCTCACTATAACTGAGAAGGACCTGCGTTCTGCTTAGAGATGGGCGGGCTCGGTTCTCCGAGAACCGAACCCACCTTAACTTTGGCTATCCGAGTATACTCTCCCACCCGCTCGGAAGCCAAATCGAGGCCGAACGTCATCGTGACATCGTCGGATCTCGGGGCTCGGTTCTCGCGATACTTGAAGATTATATATACATGCCTCCACAGCAATCTATCGCCATTTGACAGAGGGAGAGAGCAAGGTGTAGTCACAGGCTGATTATAGCAGGGACAGAGAATACAATATTCTGATTCCAATTGTGCTAACACAAATCGCTAGAGAGGAGAGGAGGATAGAGGAGTTTTTTTTTTTTTTCATATTTGGCACTTAAAGTGCTTTTTGGGTGTCCCCCATTATTTTGCCTAAATATTTCCGGCTGCCAAAATGACTATCTGTCAGCAGATTAACCAAATAATTTTTAGCACTCCCCAGTGCTTTTGGGGTGTCCCCCATAATTGTTCATAAATATTTCTGGCTGTCAAAAGTCATATTTGTCAGCAGTATCTACCAAATAATTTTTAGCACTCCCCAGTGCTTTTGGGGTGTCCCCCATTCTTTTGCATTAATATTTCTGGCTGTCAAAAGTACTATCTGTCAGCAGACTTCAAATATAATTTTTAGCACTCCCAAGTGCTTTTGGGGTGTCCCCCATTCTTTTACATTAATTTTTTTGTGGCTGTCAAAAGTCATATTTGTCAGCAGTATCTAAAACAATTTGTAGCACTACAAGTGCGTTGGGCTCATAATGGATTCTAAGCAATCCACATATGAGCAAAATCAGCAACCAGGTCCTGTCACCTGTCCTGATGGTAGTGTTCCCAGTACGTCATCTGGGAAAGGCGATTTTCAAAGTACACAGTCTTTTGAAATCAGTCAAAAAAACACACACCAAATTTTTTTTTACCATGTTGAAGCGAAAAAGAAGTGCAACTGAGGAAATGTTAAGTGCCGATAAAAAAAAAATTGCCAACATGCCATTCTACACATGCAGGGGCAAAGAGAGAATGAGGCCTTCACCTTTGTCTATTAGTGGCAGATCAAAAATTTTTACCGAGCCTACAAGTGGTGCACAAGTACTGATACGCGTGAAAGCCAAGCTGCAAGAAAACAGTAAGGCATTAGAGGATAATGTATGCTCTGAATCAGAAATGACACCAATCCCTGGGGAGAGTCCATCCACCAGTGGTATGTCTAATCGTGAGCATTCTGTTAGTGACAGTGTACCCATAAAGAAGGTCCCTTTCAGCAGTTCTGCTGATGTCTGCCAAAACAGCCCGAGTGTAGTCGGGGATACACCAATTGAGGATGCCACTTTTGAATTAGAAGAGGATGAGGGGGAGATTTCTGTAGGCGACGAGGACACTAATGATGATGTTGATGATTATGATGCAGACAGATACCAAATTGCCTTTCTCAATTTCTATTTATATTCTAGACTCTATAACGGCTGAATAGTTTACTATTTTACTCCTAGTGGAGAGGGGGTCTGATGCAGACAAATACCAAACTACCGTGGTCCATTTATTTTTACTTTCTAATTCCACAGTCTATGCAGGCTGCTTTTTTTCTATTGAACTACAAGTGGAGGGTGGGGGGGGCATAGATAGCCACCAAACTACCGTGGTCTATTTATTTTTACTTTCTAATTCCACAGTCTATGCAGGCTGCTTTTTTTCTGTTCAACTACAAGTGGAGGGTGTAATATACACCCAAAGAAGATGGCTGCATTGCCAATAGGCAAAGATGAAGAGGAAGACAACCAGGTTTGTGTGGAGAATTAAGGACGGCCTACCAGGGATTAAACTGTTTTCTTCTTAATTTATTAGCTTTAGAATTACCTTACTTATCCAAGAAACAGGTGGAGCACTAAATTAGGTTATATTATGCACAAAAACATTGATTTTTAAACAAAATAGCAAAACAAAAACAAAAAAAAACAAAACCAAAACCAAAACACGCAAGGGCGGTTTTGCAAAACCAAAACCAAAACCAAAACATGAAGGTAATTCAGATCCAAAACCAAAACCAAAAACAAAACACGGGGGTCAGTGACCATCTCTAGTTCTGCTACATTAACTTAATATAATAGGGGGCCCTATTAAAGGTGGACAGTGCTAAGCTACAGATATTTTACTAACATCCATCTAAAATTCTAGTTTGTGGCAGTTAAAAGTACTTTTAACTGCCACTTTTAAGATTGTCTGAACTGTAACATAGCCAATCTGAGCAATAAAAATAAATATTTTTCAATATTACTTAAAATTTGCTACATTTTATCAAATATTTCAAATTAAAATAACAGTGATCAACAAATATAAATAAAATTGTTGAGACATACCATGTATTAGCTCTGAGAAATAAAGATGGAAAGGATGAACCTACAATATTGACTATAGTACTGGCTGTGCTTGACTCTCCAAACCAATTTCTCTCAATAACTCAAATAAGGGAAGATGGTACAATAGTATCATTGTGCTGAATAAGAGACTGTCACTTACTTTTTCTATTGCCAAGAACTCAATGCACCTAGCTAAGCGTACAGCATAAAATTGAAGTCAGAATGGAAAATGATACACTTTACTGTCTTATTGAAATACTTCCAAGGCTTCTCCTAAGAGCTCTTTTACACCAGTAAATTCAAACATGCTTTGTAACGTATATCATTGTGCACACATGGAAGGAAAATCAATGCTTTGGTTTTTTAATGGAACCTTTGTCAAGATTGGAAAACAAAGAGCTAGCAGATCACTGAAAGGTATTGTTCCTGTAAAGAAACTGCCGAACAAGCAGCATTGGTAACCGCATCCAATGAAAAATAGAAAAGCTAGCGCTTAATATTTGCTACGAAGGAACAATTCTGAACATCTGTGGAACAACATAAGCAAATCACAGTTATACATGGCGATAAACAAAACATTTCTGCAAATTTGAATTTCTATAAATATCAATGTTTCACATCAACCAAATCGGCTTGGGTAGAAACAAGTTTCACAACGCTGTAGAAAGTTTTCATTTAAAATGTTGTTTTAGAATAATAAACTGTTATTGTAAACAATTGTTTTACAGCTTTAGTGAGATCAAAAAATAAATTTTACACTCAATATTGGACTCCAGAGTAAAGGGGTAAATGTGATTGAAGTGGGTATCACTGGTTAAAATGATAAAATGATCCCCAAATCGAATCACAGGACTTTTGCTCATCTGTTATACAAATACTGTTACTAATGTACAGTGTATAAATACATATACGTTTACCCAAACCTGTATAAGCTATAATCAGAGAGCTGGTGAGCCCCTCCTCACATGTAGAAATATACTACTTTAAATATAAATTAATATTATGATCTATATTCTGTCTAGTGGAAAATGGACACTTTATAGCAATAAAAACCTTGATTGCATAAGTATTACTAGGCCGATACAATATCTACTATAAGACAAACGTAATTTGAAAATGCATTCCAAATATGTACCCATTACATTTATGGTGAGAGCCCCTAACTTGAGACCAGATTCATCTGAGCTAGTGGTATTCAGAAAGGCGCTTGCCATCACAATCTCTTGTCAGAAAGAAAAACAAGACAAGAAGAAAAGCATTGCAATAATAATTGATGCCAATGGTGTTTCTATCATATCCTCTTATTGGCTTAAAATGGTAAAAGAGGAATTATCATTCAAAAAAATCTGCTAATCCCACATCTTCTGCTTTCCCTTTAAAGCCTTCATGTATCAAGCTGCAGAATTAATTCTCTATAATTCAGTTAAGGTGTTAGGAGTGCTCTGCTTACTTATGTACACACTTATAGATGATAACGCCAATAAAGGACTGCAAGAAGACTGCACAGGCCTGGAAACTCAAAGCCCAAATAGTGCATACTTGCCTATTTTCGGCAAGTTCTGTCCAGGAGAGGGGCGTGACTGGAGGGTGGGAGGGGGCAGGGCGCGCCCAAATGCGTAATTTTGCCCCCCTCACGACGAAAATGCCATTTTGTCATGGGGGCAAGGGCAAAATGATGCTATTCACTGCGAATCGCATCATTTTGGGAAGGTAGTTGCGGGATGCGGGAGACTTGCCTGCTCTCCCGGGAGTCCGTGACACCGACCTGAATTTCGGGAGTCTCCCGGACATTCTGGGAGAGTTGGCAAGTATGAAATAGTGTAAATGGGAATCTGAATAGTATATTTATGTAAATGTTTCATGATATTTTTCCTTTACTCATTGTGCAGTTAATCTCTTTTAAGTTTATTTTATTTTTTGATACAGTTCTGCTTGCTTACAGACATTTGTAGTAGTGCACTGATAGATGCATTACGCTGATGTTATTTCTGCTTCCTTCAAACAGAAGCAAGGTCATTTTGTGACTTTATTTTCTACTGTTCTGTTTAGTCATCGACCCTGAATTCTTATCTGTTAGTACATTGTTTCAGTCATTGAACAACGATGGGCTGATTTTTCTCTCTCTATCTTTATTTATCTTTATTTAGATATTTTAAGTTGCATTTTACTAAAGTGAGAGCAGTTTGCTGTTATCAATCTTAATCTTATGCTTTTCTGCATCTGAATGCTCACGGCAGCCCAGATTATTTCAGGGGATGAGAGTGGATGGTCTTGTAGAAGTGACCTGTCCAATTGCATAACTAAGGTCAAGTCTAAATGTGACAAGGGCAGTGCCATGATATGGAAGCAAGCAGGAAGCCACAGGCTGAATGTTAGCTAATGGAAGGAGCAGAATGCTCCAACAGCAACAGCGTGATGATGTGAGGCCCCTGTCAATGTGATGAGGGGGATTGTGGTATCAAACGCATCTCTATAAAAATTAAAATAAGTTAATATTTTGCTACTTGTTATTTATTTGTCCATAATTTATTTGGACAGTATTTTATGAATATTATGTGATACGTCAATAGCTCAAGTCCAACTTTTACAAATTTGATCTCATCTTGTCCAAGCATATGCTACCCATCACTCATATCCACTTAACCAGCCATATTTGTATCACAATTCTTGGATTCCTCAAAATTATAGATACAAATAGGTACTCGTGTATGGAATTTGAGTATCTTACTGTAGATGTTTGGCGTTTGCAAAGAATCTGATTCTATTAGACCCAAAAATACTGTGTGGTTAAAATGAAGATATACTAATGGTCTCATAAATAGGTCTTCTTGTCTTTGCCAAATTCACATCCATATATTCTCTCTTTAGAGAGTCCTATAAACTGTGGGGACTATTTACAAATAAAGTACAGAAGTGAAAATGCAACAACCCATAGCAACTAAGAAGCAATCATTCTTTAGTGGTAGTCTAAGTAGACAATGAAAACGGAATGTTTGATTGGCTGTTATGTGTTAGCACACTGCAGCAAATTTGCATTATGTAAGTAAATAGCCCCCTATGTCTCTGAATACATCTCAAACGTATACCTCTACTTATCTTATACCACCTTTATAGTATCAATATTATGCCCTGTACACCAATCAGGGGAGGTCTGGCAAATTTTAGCCCGGAGGGCAAGACTCGTCTCAGCAGTCTATTAGGAACATTTTAAAGGAAAAAATGAAGGTGGTCAAGTGACCCAGCCCAAGGTTACCTACTATGGTACTGGCCCAGGGGATGCGCCCCTGCCCCCCAGCCCAGTCTATCCCTGGAACCAATCCCCATATCTTATATGTTTCCTCACCCCTACTATTAGGTCTAGAGCAGTGCCAAGCTGCATAGCAAAATGTGGATCCGTGATGCTGTGCTAGTTATCTGCCCAATAGGGTAAACTGGTGCGTGCTCATAAGAGCCCTCTACTCTGCTTTTTAGCAGGGGCCTTAGGGATGTGTTAAGGCCTCAAAATTGGTGCAGCTCCCCTGAGTTGGGCCCACCACACCTCCAATCTTTGTAGCAGCTGTACTGCCTGCACCCCTTATAGTTCCGTTAATAATTCGGGGCCTGATTCATTAAGGATCTTAAATGAAGAGGTATCTTATTTCAGTCTCCTGGACAAAACCATGTTACAATGCAAGGGGTGCAAACTAGTTTTCTGTTTTGCACATAAGTTAAATACTGACTTTTTTTTCATGTAGCACACAAATATCAACTTTAAATTTCAGTGTACAAATAAGCTATCAAGTATTTGTGTGCTACATTAAAAAACAGTCCAAATTTAACTTATGTGCAAAACAGAAAACTAGTTTGCACCCCTTGCATTGTAACATGGTTGTGTCCAGGAGACTGAAATAAGATACCTCTTTATTTAAGATCCTTAATGAATCAGGCCCTAGGTCTCTGTACTTGCTATCAAGTTTTTCTTCCATTTCTGTCAGTTTGCACATTCTGCAAAGCCCTGTATAGCTCTCTGCAAACTATCTTAAGATGAGTGTTGTGCTTAATATTAATTTTATTTTTTTATGTAGACAGTATATAATTAATCTCCCAGCACTGACCCTTGGAGTATTTCCTTTTTTCTAAATCTAGACCAGTTTTTCAGTGACTAGGTACAAGCTTTTGGAACCCCAAATTAATGTCTGTTTTATTACGGGCTTACACATTTATGTTTATATAGGTGTTGAGTTTTGTAAGGAACCTCATCAGGCGCGGGCTGGGAAAGTTCAGCCCGGGGGGCACACAGGAGGCCGCATCACATGACACGCGATGCGGCTGCGTCATTGATGATGCGGCCGCATCGCGTGTCATGTGATGGGGCCTCCTGTGCGCTGACGCGGCCGCATCGCATGTCTTGAGAAGCGGCCGCATTGATATCAATGAAATATTGTATTCCAGCCCGCCCCTGAACCTCATGGAATTGGTGTCTATCTTGCTGATGTTTCACAAATCTATAATTAAATAAACTCACCATAATTGATAACTAGTAAATCTAGTCAATTCATTTTTATAGAACAATTATAGTCAATATTTGAATTTTTATATATGTGAATGTGTATAGCTGAGCTGTCTAAAATATGTATGTCTTGCTATACATTCACTTTTACATGTTATAACTTTGGACTCTGCTTCTTTATTCTTTTGTAATCAAAACGCTATTTTATTTTGAATTTACTGGTCTTTCCTGATTTATGCAGCTATGAATAATTTAAATAAAAGTCTTTTAAATGATTTAGAGATGTTTTTTTAACAAAATTAGTGCTAATTTAAAAACACAACACGAGAAACTTCACACTTAAATAAATGTGCTTGGGCATGTCAAGAAAATATCTGATAGTTTCTTGATATTTGAAGAGAGCAAGTGTAAATTAAAGGTTAAGTTGCTAGGCCTTGCAAGACACAACAAGGAACTGATTAGGATCACATGCACAGTTGCAAACCCACCACAATTTAATTTGCTAATTGGTTCATTACTTAACCTACATTGGGGTTGTTTTTTTCCTATCCAACTATGCAAGTTGCTAATATTAATCTGCACAGTTTCACGCTGAGTTACCAGACCTGCCGCCATTATTATTATTATTATCGTTTATTTGTTAGGCGCCACTAGGTATCCGCAGCGCCGTACATGGTACAAACAGTAGACTATACAGGGTAAAACAATACAGAACAATAAAAACAAAGTACCAGAACTTCAGAAACTCCAGGCAGGCAAATACTATAAAGACGGAGCGGAAGAACAGGTCTGGAGACAGGAGGGGAGAGGGGCCCTGCTCATACGAGCTTACATCCTAAGGGAGGGTAGACAAAATCAGGCACAATAGGGAGCCAGTGAAACATGGGGGAGAGAAAAAGGAGCCAGTGAGAAACAGCCATCATTTCCTTTACTAATACATCATTATCTGTTCTAAATGCCCATAAGATTTCCCAGTTCAAACTGTTCAAAAGAAAGAATAGACAATATTTAAATTAAATTCAACTCTATTTGTTCATCTGTATATGATCACAATAAACAGCACCTAAAAATTGATTTTCAAGATCTTATTTTATTTTTATACAAAACTCTCTTTCCCATTATATGATAAGGTGGTAGTCCCTCCCTATGTGCAACAATTTATTTGGTATTGATGTTATTAAACACACCTTGATCTCCCGGGAGCCTCCTTCTCTTTGTTGTATCTAGCACAATCCGTGATATTCCAATGAAACAATTATGGCCCCTGTGTGGCCGTGTGTGAGACTTTCCTGTCTACTGTGTGGTGAAACTCAACTGCAGTGATGCAGCGGACTGGGAGCTAGATTTATTAAGCTGCGGGTTTGAAAAAGTGGGGATGTTGCCTAAAACAACCATTCAGATTCTAGCTTTCATTTATTTAGTACCTTCTACAAAATGACAGCTAGAATCTGACTGGTTGCCATAGGCAACATCCCCACTTTCTCAAACCCGCAGCTTAGTAAATCTAGCCCTTGGTATTGTTAATCTAGGTTAACTATCGCCTGGTGTATGGCCAATGACTTTAATAATAATCATTGCTGATCGATTTTCATCTTATAATAGTGCTGTGTATGTTTATATATATTGTAAATATAGTATTGTCTCACACAAACCAAGAATTATTGGATTTACTCCAAAATTATTATTATTGTTTATTTATAAGGCACTACTTAAATCGCCAAAGAGTGGGGAAGTAGATCATACTACAAATACATAGAGAATCAAGAGGCAAAGTATTGGGCACTCATGAAGCATTATACTATATATAAGATGTAATAGGCAAAGTATATGACAAGGGTCATAAAGAACATGCAGAAGGCAAGATACAAGGGCTCACAGTTGGCGGAGGTGGGGGCAGACAAGAAGGGAGGACCCTGCTCATGAGGTCTTACAATCAATGGATTAAGAGTCAATGAACTATTGGCAGGACATACATTGACAGCGTAAATAAATCTATGCATTTAATATGTGAAACTCCATCATTTTAATTTAAAAGTGAAGTGGCAAAATAAATGCTGTCACTGTAACTCCACATTTTCCAGAGTTAATTAAACCTAAATAAGTAGTTATTTGCTTGACTTTGTTCATTCACAGACATGACAAAGCACCTGGGCTAATATGCAATTTTATGTATGTTTCAGATTTAATATAAATGTGTGCTAACCCCTGAAGCAGTAACTTTGGAATTGCTATTACTTCTGGGTTACCTGGTTACTACTGCTACCCATTATTTGCTAAAGGTCCCGATTATGTACTACATACAATAAACTACAATTCTCCTTGGAGTGTATATTTACTCTTTTATCCTGAATTAAAAATTAGTTTGATGAATTGGAGACTTTGGACACAAGTACAATTGTGCAGCGTAAAATACGAATTTCCCCTTTATTTGCTTTTCTGTAGCTCTTTTCTAATACATATTATCTGTTCTTCAAAATGAGAACCAGTATGCCCAAATCTGATGTACAGTACTGTATGTCTATATTAAAAATATATAATAATCCTTTTAGAGCAGCAGCTAAGGAGTTAGTAGCAGCTGCCTGTGTGCATCTGAAGCACTAAAATCCTCTGGAAGAAGTAGTTTATGAAAAATCCATTGTGTCCGTTTTTTTCTTGTGTGCGATTAATGTCTTTGGAAGACATTAACATTAAGACTTCATTGCTGAAGCACTGGCACATTACCACCTCATATTGACATACATTAAAGTAGCACTTAGGTTATATTAATACATTTTCTTTCAGGTTGTTAGATCATTATACACATCAATGTTAAATAAAAAAAATAACCAGATGAACTGAAAGCACCGTTAAACTGTATTTATTGTTAATATATTATCTATCATGCAGCTGCCAATAAGAAAATGGTCCACTGCTATGCACATTTCAGAATGAATGAACATATGGAAAATTCATATTTTAGGTATAAAACTTCAGGGGGTAAATGTATCATAGTGCGGGTTGTACAAGTCGCCGGAATTCAGCGAGATGACAGCTTAAATTTAAAGCGGCGCTGCCTTGTAAAGGGAAGTTTCCCTTTACAAGGCAGCGCCGCTTTAAATTTAAGCTGTCATCTCGCCGATTTCCGGTGACTTGTACAACCCGCACTATGATACATTTACCCCCAGGAGGTGGATATTGCACATTTCTTGGGTGTGTAAGGGGTATCGGGGACTTTGCATCCTGGGAGGTACCAGTAATTGGGAGTCAATTTAAACATACCTGCAGCTCCATTTTATGCAGGAGAGAGCATTTAAGGACACAAGTCTATGGCAAGTCTGTTCTGTCCTTGTAACCTGCAAAGAGACTGGGTGCAAAGTAAAATAGTGTACAAAATATACAGTAAATATGACCAGCACATCCAAATAACATAATATAAAATGAAAGGAGTGCAGCCAATGTGACCAAAAAATAGCTACAGGCAATTAAATCAGATATTAAATCTATTTATATTCTTACACTGATGCAAAAAAGTAGCTGCAACTGTAAATGAAATCAGTTATTTATATAAAATGGTAATTTCATAATAAGCCATTAACATTTGCAAGGACTGTTTTTCTATTATCTGCCATTCATCTACCTCTCTCTTAATAACAGAGAATGCAAACACCTGAAATTGGTAGGGGTGAATTTACACCTTTACAAGCACTGCAGAACATAGTTGGAGACCCTTCCCCACTGCAGGAGGAGAGGATGGTACAGAAGGAATGGTTCGTAGGAACAGCATGAGTCCCTTTAAATAGTAGTCCACGGGGTTAATGTATTAAAGAGTGATTATTACAAATCAACGATATTTGGCAACTTTTATAGCTAAATTTAAAAATGAATGTGTCTAAAGGCAAAATTTGCCTTTAAACACATTGTCGATTTAAATTTAGCTGTCAAAGTCGCAAAATATTGGCGACTTGCAAAAATCGCTCTTTGATACATTTACCCCCAGGAGACAGAGTGGGTGAGGTAAAGGCCATTAGGAGACTGTTAACATAGTGAGAGCTTTGTGGAGTTTTCTCTCATCATATTTTTCTTTCTGACCATAAATTATCTGACACAGACCTTTAAAGTTATCTTTACTCGCTTATAGCACTTTCCTGATAGGTCAGAAGTAGTTATTAGCTTTTCCAATTTATTATAGCTTTGACTGTGTCTGATCCTTTGTGGTACCAATTTACTTCTGGTCATTAAGAGGCGTAATATTTATAGGTTATTATACTAAAACATTTGACATAAATTTCTTGAGATAGTCATTCACAATGAAACTGCCTTTTCCTTCATGTGGGTGAAATATTATGAGTGCTAAGTGACATCTAACCATTCCTCTCCAGCAATGCAAAAGTTAATGAGGAAACTGAAACACCTTTTACATGTTAGATAGATTTTGCTCTGGTGTTATCCGTGAATACTGAAAGACGGGGAAGTCATACTAAATAGGACTTCTATTCCTGGAGGAGAAAAGGATCAAATTAAACCTGCTGAGAGAAGGAGAGGTGCTGATTTAGAATGGATTAATTAAAATGTTAATTATTACGAGAATATTTCACACATTGTCCACCTGCAGGGTAAATACATAACATTGTTAGCAAACATAACGATTTGTAACAAGTTCCTTGGAAATTAATGTATTATTTTACCTAGGGCTAAAAAAAGGTAGATCACTCGCTAAATACTTAAATTACCTCCAGCCTTAATAACTAACTCAGCACTTTTAATACTCACAAACTTGAAAATGTAATATTATTTGAAACTCGGCAGTAATAACTTCTTAAATACATCCCGACCAAGTGCTATGTATATGTGACTATCCTTGGAATTTAGGGAAGTTGGAAAAATAGAACACTTAAGTTTAAAATGGCTAATTCCATTCCAGTTTTTTGCTATTCAACAACTTAAACAGATACCTTGATCATGCAAATAAGCATCTAAATGGCAGAAGATGTGGCTTTTGAGAAATTGCATGGCAGCCTTTTGTGTCAGTGATTTACCTTATCCCACAGAGAACTGTTTCACCCTTTTCCGAGCTCCATGCCTGCAGTGAAAAGGCTTATTTGTATACAATCACTATGTAGTAGCTTAAACGTTATCCTAACCTTTCTCACTTCCTCACTTAAGTATTCTTTACTTAAGTTTAGGCAATGTTTTCCAACCCCTTTATATGTGCACCTTTATGGTGACAACGTGTCTCTAATTAATTCTCCCATTCAGCATCAGTTATAGCTCACCCAAACACTTTCTTTGAAACTTTCAAACAGAAAACAATATTGGTAAACCTCCAACAAAATTCAGCAAAACGATCATAACTAGTGTATACTGTGTACCAGCATCATTTTCTTATCTTTATGTTTGTGACCTGTATTCCCTTGCTGTCCATTTAATACTAACAGCGCACCGTAAGGACCAATGAGCCCATATGCTGCAGTCATTTATTCGAAATCAGCTTGTTTTATGTGCGCTTTATAATGTGCAGCATGGTGGAACAGTGGTTATGATTGCCGCCTCATAGCACTGGGGTCATGGGTTCGAATCCAACCAAGGATCTATGTTTCCATGTCTTTCCGCTGGATGTTCTGCTTTCCTTCCATGGTCCAAAAACTGGTAGATTAATTGGCTTCTGGCAAAACTGACCATAGCGTGTGTGTGTGTGATAGTTAATTTAGACTGTAAGCTCTATTTGAGCAAGGACTGATGTGAATGATTACAGATTGTTTGTACAGTACTACATAATATGATTATTGCAATATAAATAAATGATAATAATAATGTGCCTGATTTATTAAGGATCTTAACTTGAGAAACTTCTTATTTCAGTCTCCTGGACAAAACCATGTTACAATGCAAGGGGTGCACATTAGTATTCTGTTTTGCACATAAGTTAAATACTGACTGTTTTTTCATGTAGCACACAAATATCAACTTTAAATTTCAGTGTACAAATAAGCTATCAAGTATTTGTGTGCTACATGAAAAAACAGCCATTATTTAACTTATGTGCAAAACAGAATACTAATTTGCACCCCTTGCATTGTAACATTGTTTTGCCCAGGAGACTGAAATAGGAAGTTTCTCAGGTTAAGATCCTTAATGAATCAGGCCCAATGTGACACTAATTCTAGGAAAGCCATCAGGATGACCTTCAAAACTCACTGCATCCTCAAACTGTTGTTGTTATAAGGTTTCAGATAATCTATAACTTGGCGATGCTACAAATATAATATATATATATATATGTTTAACAAAATCAGTCTTTCAAGAATATTTACATAAAAGCCATTAACATTCAAGAAGTTTTACTTTTGTTTGTTTTACATTTGTCCAATGTATGTTTGTACATTTTCTTAATTTGGCAGAGAAAAAACAGATTCCCAGATGTGTTTTTATTGACTCTAATGATTGCCATCAGTTCAGTGCTTAAATATTCATACAACTAGAATAGACTTTGTCAGGCAGTTCCTTTCCATCCTTCTACTCCCAATTTAATCACTCAAGTGACAAGAAATACTAAATATAGATAAAGAAATGTGATTTGACACATTTCCATCTAGAAACTGTTTAAGTGCAGGTGATCTAAGAAGATTTAATAGCATTTAGTGAAAAATCTGTTCTTAGCTGACATTACAACTGCTAAAAATACAGCATTACTAATCATGTGTGTTATCACCTCTTCTCACTCTGTTTTGTCTTCTTTTTTTAACCATGGTTAAAGTCTGCACTGAACAATAATAATCAAACTATCAGCTAAAGAGTTAAATAATGTAGTATAAGGTTAAATATAATTGAACTTTAACATGTAATAAATTAGACATATATGCTTCTTTTAGAGCAAATGTAATATTTGGCTCTCCTCTATCTAACCTTGTTATTGGTGGAGATAAAATTACTGACTATTAATAGGGTTTTACATAAGATGAGTTGTCAAAGTGGGCTGGTACAGTGTATGCCATACAGCCACTTCCCCTACTGCTTTGATTGTAAAACTATCCATTTCCATTCACTTACATTTTACATAATGCCAAGTCTATATTTCCATACAGATACTGCTAACTTTCCATACCGCCACTTCTAACTTTCCATACCGCCACTTCTAACTTTCCATACCGCTACTTCTAACTTTCTTTACCGCCTCTTCTAACTTTCCATACCGCCACTTCTAACTTTCCATACCGCCACTTATAACTTTCAATACCGCCACTTCTAACTTTCCATACCGCCACTTCTAAATTTCCATACCGCCACTTCTAACTTTCTATACCGCCACTTCTAACTTTCCATACCGCCACTTCTAACTTTCCATACCGCCACTTCTAACTTTCCATACCCCTACTTCTAACTTTCCATACCGCAACTTCTAACTTTCCATACCGCCACTTCTAACTTTCCATACCCCTACTTCTAACTTTCCATACCGCAACTTCTAACTTGCCATACCGCCACTTCTAACTTTCTATACCACTACTTCTAACTTTCTTTACCACTACTTTTAGCTTTCTATACCGCCACTTCTAACTTTCCATACCGCCACTTCTAACTTTCCATACCGCCACTTCTAACTTTCTATACCGCCACTTCTAACTTTCCATACCGCCACTTCTAACTTTCCATACCCCTACTTCTAACTTTCCATACCACTACTTCTAACTTTCCATACCGCCACTTCTAACTTTCTATACCGCCACTTCTAACTTTCTATACCACCACTTCTAACTTTCCATACCACCACTTCTTACTTTCCATACCACTACTTCTAACTTTCTATACCACCACTTATAACTTTCAATACCGCCACTTCTAACTTTCCATACCGCCACTTCTAACTTTCTATACCGCCACTTCTAACTTTCCATACCGACACTTCTAACTTTCTATACCTTCACTTCTAACTTTCTATACTGCCACTTCTAACTTTCCATACTGCTACTTCTAACTTTCCATACCGCCACTTCTAACTTTCCATACCGCCACTTCTAACTTTCTATACCGCCACTTCTAACTTTCCATACCGCCACTTCTTACTTTCCATACCACCACTTCTAACTTTCCATACCGCCACTTCTAACTTTCTATACCGCCACTTCTAACTTTCCATACCGCCACTTCTAACTTTCCATACCCCTACTTCTAACTTTCCATACCACTACTTCTAACTTTCCATACCGCCACTTCTAACTTTCTATACCGCCTCTTCTAACTTTCTATATCACCACTTCTAACTTTCCATACCGCCACTTCTAACTTTCCATACCGCCACTTCTAACTTTCCATACCGCTACTTCTAACTTTCTTTACCGCCTCTTCTAACTTTCCATACCGCCACTTCTAACTTTCCATACTGCCACTTATAACTTTCAATACCGCCACTTCTAACTTTCCATACCGCCACTTCTAAATTTCCATACCGCCACTTCTAACTTTCTATACCGCCACTTCTAACTTTCCATACCGCCACTTCTAACTTTCCATACCGCCACTTCTAACTTTCCATACCACTACTTCTAACTTTCTTTACCACTACTTTTAGCTTTCTATACCGCCACTTCTAACTTTCCATACCGCCACTTCTAACTTTCCATACCGCCACTTCTAACTTTCTATACCGCCACTTCTAACTTTCCATACCGCCACTTCTAACTTTCCATACCCCTACTTCTAACTTTCCATACCACTACTTCTAACTTTCCATACCGCCACTTCTAACTTTCTATACCGCCACTTCTAACTTTCTATACCACCACTTCTAACTTTCCATACCACCACTTCTTACTTTCCATACCACTACTTCTAACTTTCTATACCACCACTTATAACTTTCAATACCGCCACTTCTAACTTTCCATACCGCCACTTCTAACTTTCTATACCGCCACTTCTAACTTTCCATACCGACACTTCTAACTTTCTATACCTTCACTTCTAACTTTCTATACTGCCACTTCTAACTTTCCATACTGCTACTTCTAACTTTCCATACCGCCACTTCTAACTTTCCATACCGCCACTTCTAACTTTCTATACCGCCACTTCTAACTTTCCATACCGCCACTTCTTACTTTCCATACCACCACTTCTAACTTTCCATACCGCCACTTCTAACTTTCTATACCGCCACTTCTAACTTTCCATACCGCCACTTCTAACTTTCCATACCCCTACTTCTAACTTTCCATACCACTACTTCTAACTTTCCATACCGCCACTTCTAACTTTCTATACCGCCTCTTCTAACTTTCTATATCACCACTTCTAACTTTCCATACCGCCACTTCTAACTTTCCATACCGCCACTTCTAACTTTCCATACCGCTACTTCTAACTTTCTTTACCGCCTCTTCTAACTTTCCATACCGCCACTTCTAACTTTCCATACTGCCACTTATAACTTTCAATACCGCCACTTCTAACTTTCCATACCGCCACTTCTAAATTTCCATACCGCCACTTCTAACTTTCTATACCGCCACTTCTAACTTTCCATACCGCCACTTCTAACTTTCCATACCGCCACTTCTAACTTTCCATACCCCTACTTCTAACTTTCCATACCGCAACTTCTAACTTTCCATACCGCCACTTCTAACTTTCCATACCCCTACTTCTAACTTTCCATACCGCAACTTCTAACTTTCCATACCGCCACTTCAAACTTTCCATACCACTACTTCTAACTTTCTTTACCACTACTTTTAGCTTTCTATACCGCCACTTCTAACTTTCCATACCGCCACTTCTAACTTTCCATACAACTACTTCTAACTTTCCATACCGCCACTTCTAACTTTCCATACCGCCACTTCTAACTTTCTAAACCGCCACTTTTAACTTTCCATACCGCCACTTCTAACTTTCCATACCCCTACTTCTAACTTTCCATACCACTACTTCTAACTTTCCATACCGCCACTTCTAACTTTCTATACCGCCACTTCTAACTTTCTATACCACCACTTCTAACTTTCCATACCACCACTTCTTACTTTCCATACCACTACTTCTAACTTTCTATACCACCACTTATAACTTTCAATACCGCCACTTCTAACTTTCCATACCGCCACTTGTAACTTTCTATACCGCCACTTCTAACTTTCCATACCGCCACTTCTAACTTTCTATACCTTCACTTCTAACTTTCTATACTGCCACTTCTAACTTTCCATACTGCTACTTCTAACTTTCCATACCGCCACTTCTAACTTTCCATACCGCCACTTCTAACTTTCTATACCGCCACTTCTAACTTTCCATACCGCCACTTCTTACTTTCCATACCACCACTTCTAACTTTCCATACCGCCACTTCTAACTTTCTATACCGCCACTTCTAACTTTCCATACCGCCACTTCTAACTTTCCATACCCCTACTTCTAACTTTCCATACCGCTACTTCTAACTTTCCATACCGCCACTTCTAACTTTCTATACCGCCACTTCTAACTTTCTATACCACCACTTCTAACTTTCCATACCACCACTTCTTACTTTCCATACCGCCACTTCTAACTTTCCATACCGCCACTTATAACTTTCAATACCGCCACTTCTAACTTTCCATACCGCCACTTCTAACTTTCCATACCGCCACTTCTAACTTTCCATACCACCACTTCTAATTTTCCATACCGCCACTTCTAACTTTCCATACCCCTACTTCTAACTTTCCATACCACTACTTCTAACTTTCCATACCGCCACTTCTAACTTTCTATACCGCCACTTCTAACTTTCTATACCACCACTTCTAACTTTCCATACCACCATTTCTTACTTTCCATACCACTACTTCTAACTTTCTATACCACCACTTATAACTTTCAATACCGCCACTTCTAACTTTCCATACCGCCACTTCTAACTTTCCATACCACTACTTCTAACTTTCTATACCACTACTTCTAACTTTCCATACCGCCACTTCTAACTTTCCATACCGCCACTTCTAACTTTCCATACCGCCACTTCTAACTTTCCATACCACCACTTCTAACTTTCCATACCGCCACTTCTAACTTTCCATACCACTACTTCTAACTTTCTATACCACTACTTCTAACTTTCCATACCGCCACTTCTAACTTTCCATACCGCCACTTCTAACTTTCCATACCACCACTTCTAACTTTCCCTACTGCCACTTCTAACTTTCCATACCGCCACTTCTAACTTTCCATACCACCACTTCTAACTTTCCATACCGCCACTTCTAACTTTCCATACCGCCACTTCTAACTTTCCATACCGCCACTTCTAACTTCCATACCACTACTTCTAACTTTCTATACCACTACTTCTAACTTTCCATACCGCCACTTCTAACTTTCCATACCCCTACTTCTAACTTTCCATACCGCAACTTCTAACTTTCCATACCGCCACTTCTAACTTTCCATACCCCTACTTCTAACTTTCCATACCGCAACTTCTAACTTTCCATACCGCCACTTCAAACTTTCCATACCACTACTTCTAACTTTCTTTACCACTACTTTTAGCTTTCTATACCGCCACTTCTAACTTTCCATACCGCCACTTCTAACTTTCCATACCACTACTTCTAACTTTCCATACCGCCACTTCTAACTTTCCATACCGCCACTTCTAACTTTCTAAACCGCCACTTTTAACTTTCCATACCGCCACTTCTAACTTTCCATACCCCTACTTCTAACTTTCCATACCACTACTTCTAACTTTCCATACCGCCACTTCTAACTTTCTATACCGCCACTTCTAACTTTCTATACCACCACTTCTAACTTTCCATACCACCACTTCCTACTTTCCATACCACTACTTCTAACTTTCTATACCACCACTTATAACTTTCAATACCGCCACTTCTAACTTTCCATACCGCCACTTCTAACTTTCTATACCGCCACTTCTAACTTTCCATACCGCCACTTCTAACTTTCTATACCTTCACTTCTAACTTTCTATACTGCCACTTCTAACTTTCCATACTGCTACTTCTAACTTTCCATACCGCCACTTCTAACTTTCCATACCGCCACTTCTAACTTTCTATACCGCCACTTCTAACTTTCCATACCGCCACTTCTTACTTTCCATACCACCACTTCTAACTTTCCATACCGCCACTTCTAACTTTCTATACCGCCACTTCTAACTTTCCATACCGCCACTTCTAACTTTCCATACCCCTACTTCTAACTTTCCATACCACTACTTCTAACTTTCCATACCGCCACTTCTAACTTTCTATACCGCCACTTCTAACTTTCTATACCACCACTTCTAACTTTCCATACCACCACTTCTTACTTTCCATACCGCCACTTCTAACTTTCCATACCGCCACTTATAACTTTCAATACCGCCACTTCTAACTTTCCATACCGCCACTTCTAACTTTCCATACCGCCACTTCTAACTTTCCATACCACCACTTCTAATTTTCCATACCGCCACTTCTAACTTTCCATACCCCTACTTCTAACTTTCCATACCACTACTTCTAACTTTCCATACCGCCACTTCTAACTTTCTATACCGCCACTTCTAACTTTCTATACCACCACTTCTAACTTTCCATACCACCATTTCTTACTTTCCATACCACTACTTCTAACTTTCTATACCACCACTTATAACTTTCAATACCGCCACTTCTAACTTTCCATACCGCCACTTCTAACTTTCCATACCACTACTTCTAACTTTCTATACCACTACTTCTAACTTTCCATACCGCCACTTCTAACTTTCCATACCGCCACTTCTAACTTTCCATACCGCCACTTCTAACTTTCCATACCACCACTTCTAACTTTCCATACCGCCACTTCTAACTTTCCATACCACTACTTCTAACTTTCTATACCACTACTTCTAACTTTCCATACCGCCACTTCTAACTTTCCATACCGCCACTTCTAACTTTCCATACCACCACTTCTAACTTTCCCTACTGCCACTTCTAACTTTCCATACCGCCACTTCTAACTTTCCATACCACCACTTCTAACTTTCCATACCGCCACTTCTAACTTTCCATACCGCCACTTCTAACTTTCCATACCGCCACTTCTAACTTCCATACCACTACTTCTAACTTTCTATACCACTACTTCTAACTTTCCATACCGCCACTTCTAACTTTCCATACCACCACTTATAACTTTCAATACCGCCACTTCTAACTTTCCATACCGCCACTTCTAACTTTCCATACCACTACTTCTAACTTTCCATACCGCCACTTCTAACTTTCCATACCGCCACTTCTAACTTTCCATACCGCCACTTCTAACTTTCCATACCACTACTTCTAACTTTCCATACCGCCACTTCTAACTTTCCATACCGCCACTTCTAACTTTCCATACCACCACTTCTAACTTTCCATACCACCACTTCTAACTTTCCATACCGCCACTTCTAACTTTCCATACCGCCACTTCTAACTTTCCATACCACCATTTCTTACTTTCCATACCACTACTTCTAACTTTCTATACCACCACTTCTAACTTTCCATACCACCATTTCTTACTTTCCATACCACTACTTCTAACTTTCTATACCACCACTTATAACTTTCAATACCGCCACTTCTAACTTTCCATACCGCCACTTCTAACTTTCCATACCACTACTTCTAACTTTCTATACCACTACTTCTAACTTTCCATACCGCCACTTCTAACTTTCCATACCGCCACTTCTAACTTTCCATACCGCCACTTCTAACTTTCCATACCACCACTTCTAACTTTCCATACCGCCACTTCTAACTTTCCATACCACTACTTCTAACTTTCTATACCACTACTTCTAACTTTCCATACCGCCACTTCTAACTTTCCATACCGCAACTTCTAACTTGCCATACCGCCACTTCTAACTTTCCATACCACTACTTCTAACTTTCTTTACCACTACTTTTAGCTTTCTATACCGCCACTTCTAACTTTCCAAACCGCCACTTCTAACTTTCCATACCGCCACTTCTAACTTTCTATACCGCCACTTCTAACTTTCCATACCGCCACTTCTAACTTTCCATACCCCTACTTCTAACTTTCCATACCACTACTTCTAACTTTCCATACCGCCACTTCTAACTTTCTATACCGCCACTTCTAACTTTCTATACCACCACTTCTAACTTTCCATACCACCACTTCTTACTTTCCATACCACTACTTCTAACTTTCTATACCACCACTTATAACTTTCAATACCGCCACTTTTAACTTTCCATACCGCCACTTCTAACTTTCTATACCGCCACTTCTAACTTTCCATTCCGACACTTCTAACTTTCTATACCTTCACTTCTAACTTTCTATACTGCCACTTCTAACTTTCCATACTGCTACTTCTAACTTTCCATACCGCCACTTCTAACTTTCCATACCGCCACTTCTAACTTTCTATACCGCCACTTCTAACTTTCCATACCGCCACTTCTTACTTTCCATACCACCACTTCTAACTTTCCATACCGCCACTTCTAACTTTCTATACCGCCACTTCTAACTTTCCATACCGCCACTTCTAACTTTCCATACCCCTACTTCTAACTTTCCATACCACTACTTCTAACTTTCCATACCGCCACTTCTAACTTTCTATACCGCCTCTTCTAACTTTCTATATCACCACTTCTAACTTTCCATACCGCCACTTCTAACTTTCCATACCGCCACTTCTAACTTTCCATACCGCTACTTCTAACTTTCTTTACCGCCTCTTCTAACTTTCCATACCGCCACTTCTAACTTTCCATACTGCCACTTATAACTTTCAATACCGCCACTTCTAACTTTCCATACCGCCACTTCTAAATTTCCATACCGCCACTTCTAACTTTCTATACCGCCACTTCTAACTTTCCATACCGCCACTTCTAACTTTCCATACCGCCACTTCTAACTTTCCATACCCCTACTTCTAACTTTCCATACCGCAACTTCTAACTTTCCATACCGCCACTTCTAACTTTCCATACCCCTACTTCTAACTTTCCATACCGCAACTTCTAACTTTCCATACCGCCACTTCAAACTTCCCATACCACTACTTCTAACTTTCTTTACCACTACTTTTAGCTTTCTATACCGCCACTTCTAACTTTCCATACCGCCACTTCTAACTTTCCATACCACTACTTCTAACTTTCCATACCGCAACTTCTAACTTTCCATACCGCCACTTCAAACTTTCCATACCACTACTTCTAACTTTCTTTACCACTACTTTTAGCTTTCTATACCGCCACTTCTAACTTTCCATACCGCCACTTCTAACTTTCCATACCACTACTTCTAACTTTCCATACCGCCACTTCTAACTTTCCATACCGCCACTTCTAACTTTCCATACCCCTACTTCTAACTTTCCATACCACTACTTCTAACTTTCCATACCGCCACTTCTAACTTTCTATACCGCCACTTCTAACTTTCTATACCACCACTTCTAACTTTCCATACCACCACTTCTTACTTTCCATACCACTACTTCTAACTTTCTATACCACCACTTATAACTTTCAATACCGCCACTTCTAACTTTCCATACCGCCACTTGTAACTTTCTATACCGCCACTTCTAACTTTCTATACCTTCACTTCTAACTTTCTATACTGCCACTTCTAACTTTCCATACTGCTACTTCTAACTTTCCATACCGCCACTTCTAACTTTCCATACCGCCACTTCTAACTTTCCATACCGCCACTTCTTACTTTCCATACCACCACTTCTAACTTTCCATACCGCCACTTCTAACTTTCTATACCGCCACTTCTAACTTTCCATACCGCCACTTCTAACTTTCCATACCCCTACTTCTAACTTTCCATACCACTACTTCTAACTTTCCATACCGCCACTTCTAACTTTCTATACCGCCACTTCTAACTTTCTATACCACCACTTCTAACTTTCCATACCACCACTTCTTACTTTCCATACCGCCACTTCTAACTTTCCATACCGCCACTTATAACTTTCAATACCGCCACTTCTAACTTTCCATACCGCCACTTCTAACTTTCCATACCGCCACTTCTAACTTTCCATACCACCACTTCTAATTTTCCATACCGCCACTTCTAACTTTCCATACCCCTACTTCTAACTTTCCATACCACTACTTCTAACTTTCCATACCGCCACTTCTAACTTTCTATACCGCCACTTCTAACTTTCTATACCACCACTTCTAACTTTCCATACCACCATTTCTTACTTTCCATACCACTACTTCTAACTTTCTATACCACCACTTATAACTTTCAATACCGCCACTTATAACTTTCAATACCGCCACTTCTAACTTTCCATACCGCCACTTCTAACTTTCCATACCACTACTTCTAACTTTCTATACCACTACTTCTAACTTTCCATACCGCCACTTCTAACTTTCCATACCGCCACTTCTAACTTTCCATACCGCCACTTCTAACTTTCCATACCACCACTTCTAACTTTCCATACCGCCACTTCTAACTTTCCATACCACTACTTCTAACTTTCTATACCACTACTTCTAACTTTCCATACCGCCACTTCTAACTTTCCATACCGCCACTTCTAACTTTCCATACCACCACTTCTAACTTTCCCTACTGCCACTTCTAACTTTCCATACCGCCACTTCTAACTTTCCATACCACCACTTCTAACTTTCCATACCGCCACTTCTAACTTTCCATACCGCCACTTCTAACTTTCCATACCGCCACTTCTAACTTCCATACCACTACTTCTAACTTTCTATACCACTACTTCTAACTTTCCATACCGCCACTTCTAACTTTCCATACCCCTACTTCTAACTTTCCATACCGCAACTTCTAACTTTCCATACCGCCACTTCTAACTTTCCATACCCCTACTTCTAACTTTCCATACCGCAACTTCTAACTTTCCATACCGCCACTTCAAACTTTCCATACCACTACTTCTAACTTTCTTTACCACTACTTTTAGCTTTCTATACCGCCACTTCTAACTTTCCATACCGCCACTTCTAACTTTCCATACCACTACTTCTAACTTTCCATACCGCCACTTCTAACTTTCCATACCGCCACTTCTAACTTTCTAAACCGCCACTTTTAACTTTCCATACCGCCACTTCTAACTTTCCATACCCCTACTTCTAACTTTCCATACCACTACTTCTAACTTTCCATACCGCCACTTCTAACTTTCTATACCGCCACTTCTAACTTTCTATACCACCACTTCTAACTTTCCATACCACCACTTCTTACTTTCCATACCACTACTTCTAACTTTCTATACCACCACTTCTAACTTTCCATACCGCCACTTCTAACTTTCTATACCGCCACTTCTAACTTTCCATACCGCCACTTCTAACTTTCTATACCTTCACTTCTAACTTTCTATACTGCCACTTCTAACTTTCCATACTGCTACTTCTAACTTTCCATACCGCCACTTCTAACTTTCCATACCGCCACTTCTAACTTTCTATACCGCCACTTCTAACTTTCCATACCGCCACTTCTTACTTTCCATACCACCACTTCTAACTTTCCATACCGCCACTTCTAACTTTCTATACCGCCACTTCTAACTTTCCATACCGCCACTTCTAACTTTCCATACCCCTACTTCTAACTTTCCATACCACTACTTCTAACTTTCCATACCGCCACTTCTAACTTTCTATACCGCCACTTCTAACTTTCTATACCACCACTTCTAACTTTCCATACCACCACTTCTTACTTTCCATACCGCCACTTCTAACTTTCCATACCGCCACTTATAACTTTCAATACCGCCACTTCTAACTTTCCATACCGCCACTTCTAACTTTCCATACCGCCACTTCTAACTTTCCATACCACCACTTCTAATTTTTCCATACCGCCACTTCTAACTTTCCATACCCCTACTTCTAACTTTCCATACCACTACTTCTAACTTTCCATACCGCCACTTCTAACTTTCTATACCGCCACTTCTAACTTTCTATACCACCACTTCTAACTTTCCATACCACCATTTCTTACTTTCCATACCACTACTTCTAACTTTCTATACCACCACTTATAACTTTCAATACCGCCACTTCTAACTTTCCATACCGCCACTTCTAACTTTCCATACTACTACTTCTAACTTTCTATACCACTACTTCTAACTTTCCATACCGCCACTTCTAACTTTCCATACCGCCACTTCTAACTTTCCATACCGCCACTTCTAACTTTCCATACCACCACTTCTAACTTTCCATACCGCCACTTCTAACTTTCCATACCACTACTTCTAACTTTCTATACCACTACTTCTAACTTTCCATACCGCCACTTCTAACTTTCCATACCGCCACTTCTAACTTTCCATACCACCACTTCTAACTTTCCCTACTGCCACTTCTAACTTTCCATACCGCCACTTCTAACTTTCCATACCACCACTTCTAACTTTCCATACCGCCACTTCTAACTTTCCATACCGCCACTTCTAACTTTCCATACCGCCACTTCTAACTTCCATACCACTACTTCTAACTTTCTATACCACTACTTCTAACTTTCCATACCGCCACTTCTAACTTTCCATACCACCACTTATAACTTTCAATACCGCCACTTCTAACTTTCCATACCGCCACTTCTAACTTTCCATACCACTACTTCTAACTTTCCATACCGCCACTTCTAACTTTCCATACCGCCACTTCTAACTTTCCATACCGCCACTTCTAACTTTCCATACCACTACTTCTAACTTTCCATACCGCCACTTCTAACTTTCCATACCGCCACTTCTAACTTTCCATACCACCACTTCTAACTTTCCATACCACCACTTCTAACTTTCCATACCGCCACTTCTAACTTTCCATACCGCCACTTCTAACTTTCCATACCACCATTTCTTACTTTCCATACCACTACTTCTAACTTTCTATACCACCACTTCTAACTTTCCATACCACCATTTCTTACTTTCCATACCACTACTTCTAACTTTCTATACCACCACTTATAACTTTCAATACCGCCACTTCTAACTTTCCATACCGCCACTTCTAACTTTCCATACCACTACTTCTAACTTTCTATACCACTACTTCTAACTTTCCATACCGCCACTTCTAACTTTCCATACCGCCACTTCTAACTTTCCATACCGCCACTTCTAACTTTCCATACCACCACTTCTAACTTTCCATACCGCCACTTCTAACTTTCCATACCACTACTTCTAACTTTCTATACCACTACTTCTAACTTTCCATACCGCCACTTCTAACTTTCCATACCGCCACTTCTAACTTTCCATACCACCACTTCTAACTTTCCCTACTGCCACTTCTAACTTTCCATACCGCCACTTCTAACTTTCCATACCACCACTTCTAACTTTCCATACCGCCACTTCTAACTTTCCATACCACCACTTCTAACTTTCCATACCACCACTTCTAACTTTCCATACCGCCACTTCTAACTTTCCATACCGCCACTTCTAACTTTCCATACCGCCACTTCTAACTTTCCATACCACTACTTCTAACTTTCCATACCGCCACTTCTAACTTTCCATACCGCTACTTCTAACTTTCCATACCGCCACTTCTAACTTCCATACCACTACTTCTAACTTTCTATACCACTACTTCTAACTTTCCATACCGCCACTTCTAACTTTCCATACCACCACTTATAACTTTCAATACCGCCACTTCTAACTTTCCATACCGCCACTTCTAACTTTCCATACCACTACTTCTAACTTTCCATACCGCCACTTCTAACTTTCCATACCGCCACTTCTAACTTTCCATACCGCCACTTCTAACTTTCCATACCGCTACTTCTAACTTTCCATACCGCCACTTCTAACTTTCCATACCGCCACTTCTAACTTTCCATACCACCACTTCTAACTTTCCATACCACCACTTCTAACTTTCCATACCGCCACTTCTAACTTTCCATACCGCCACTTCTAACTTTCCATACCACCATTTCTTACTTTCCATACCACTACTTCTAACTTTCTATACCACCACTTCTAACTTTCCATACCACCATTTCTTACTTTCCATACCACTACTTCTAACTTTCTATACCACCACTTATAACTTTCAATACCGCCACTTCTAACTTTCCATACCGCCACTTCTAACTTTCCATACCACTACTTCTAACTTTCTATACCACTACTTCTAACTTTCCATACCGCCACTTCTAACTTTCCATACCGCCACTTCTAACTTTCCATACCGCCACTTCTAACTTTCCATACCACCACTTCTAACTTTCCATACCGCCACTTCTAACTTTCCATACCACTACTTCTAACTTTCTATACCACTACTTCTAACTTTCCATACCGCCACTTCTAACTTTCCATACCGCCACTTCTAACTTTCCATACCACCACTTCTAACTTTCCCTACTGCCACTTCTAACTTTCCATACCGCCACTTCTAACTTTCCATACCACCACTTCTAACTTTCCATACCGCCACTTCTAACTTTCCATACCACCACTTCTAACTTTCCATACCACCACTTCTAACTTTCCATACCGCCACTTCTAACTTTCCATACCGCCACTTCTAACTTTCCATACCGCCACTTCTAACTTTCCATACCACTACTTCTAACTTTCCATACCGCCACTTCTAACTTTCCATACCGCTACTTCTAACTTTCCATACCGCCACTTCTAACTTTCTATACCGCCACTTCTAACTTTCCATACCGCCACTTCTAACTTTCCATACCACCACTTCTAACTTTCCATACCACTACTTCTAACTTTCTATACCACTACTTCTAACTTTCCATACCGCCACTTCTAACTTTCCATACCACCACTTATAACTTTCAATACCGCCACTTCTAACTTTCCATACCGCCACTTCTAACTTTCCATACCGCCACTTCTAACTTTCCATACCGCCACTTCTAACTTTCCATACCGCCACTTCTAACTTTCCATACCACTACTTCTAACTTTCCATACCGCCACTTCTAACTTTCCATACCGCCACTTCTAACTTTCCATACCACCACTTCTAACTTTCCATACCACCACTTCTAACTTTCCATACCGCCACTTCTAACTTTCCATACCGCCACTTCTAACTTTCCATACCACTACTTCTAACTTTCCATACCGCCACTTCTAACTTTCCATACCGCTACTTCTAACTTTCCATACCGCCACTTCTAACTTTCTATACCGCCACTTCTAACTTTCTATACCACCACTTCTAAATTTCGTGACCTCCCCAAGAGTGTTTTATGCCTGTTGCATAATATTATAAGGAAATTGGGCGCGTGCACAAAAAGAGATTAATCTGAATGCATATGAATATGAGTAGCATGAATACATCTCTAAACGACATGTATCCTAACTGACCAATGATTAATGATATGATGATGCCAGGGCTCATGCAGTAAAAGCGGAATAGTCCTATTCAATCCCAAATGATCCCTATGTGAAAACCATGAGAAAATAGCTGCTGTATTGTCGCTTACTTGTTTGCCACATCTTTAATTGCTATTGTTATGGACAGCATACATGGCACTGCATAGGGGTCAATAGATCCCTTGCTGGTGTTTACCCAGCAGTATGCTTGTATCACATTACATTTAAATCACAATGTGCACAAACCCTCAGAAAGTTATAAAGATAATAATATCTTTCCGCAGTCCATTTTATATTTAGGTCATACCTAGTCTATGCCAAGGAGAGGGAAAAACATGCAGCCCCACCCTAGTGTCAAAGATATACAAAACCTGCCTCACTGCACAGCAGTATGAAAGATTTCCTTTCTCATATAAAAAAAGAAGAAAAAGCACTATTCAACAAAAAGATACGTTTACTTTATTATGTGTTCAATTTCTTTATGTATGGAGCTCCGTACCCAGTATAACAGCTTTTATGGACTTTTTAACAGTATACTTTATACAGTACATTCTCATATTCCACACACACACACACACACACACAGGGCTGCCAAGAGAAATTCAGGGCCCGGGTACAACAAATTCATGGGGCCCCCCCTCATAGTCGAGTAAGCCCCAAAAAATTTTGGAGTATATGGTCATACATTCAGGGGCGTGGCTAGCCAAACGGCGGTGCAAAATTTTTGGGAGGTGTGGTCATGCATTTGGGGGCGTGGCAAACGTGCCATTGGGGCGTGGCTAACATCAAAACCACTAGGCTCTCAATTCGCCGGAGCGTCACATATGTTCAAGCACTCCTGACTTTCAGGACATCTACCACCACAGTGTAGTATACAAACAATGCAGTGTGTACACAAACAGTTCAGTCTTGGCCTACACCTTACATTGGGCACAACATTCACCAAAAATTGGTATTGTCCCTACTAGAATCACAACATTTCACACACTGTGCTGCTCTCTCCTACCTGTTCTTCTCCCTTTCTCCACCTGTGGCTGCTGGTTTCTTTAGTTGTGGCTTGTCCGGATCCAGAAATGGTGAAGGACCTATTTTGAAAAAAAATGGCTACATTTAGAAAATTACAGCCAGCCCCGGCGTTAAATCAATAGCACCCACGATTAATAATTAGGCCTTCCTCCAGCCCCAACATTAAAATAATACTATTCACATTTAATAAATAAACCTATTTCCCTTCCTGCAAACAGCCCCAGCAATACCTATTTCCCGCAACCATCACTGCCATTAAATAATTCATAGTCACATTTAATAAATAGACCTCATTCTCCCTAAACTCACCCCAACATTCAATAGCCCCCAAACCACCCCATCTTAAATTAATAGTCCCCACCATCACCCTACAAACAAAATAGCACCCATTAATTATCCACCACCTACCTCACACTCACTACATTGCAACAAGCCCCCTGTGCCGTCACACACATAATACTGTGCCCCTTCTTCACAACTACACTGTGCCCCCTTATGCTCACGCTGTGCCCTCCATGCTGCCTTCCCTCCTTTTTCCTTCAGTGCCTCTCTCCCACTTTTTTTTATTCCTCTGTGCCTCTCTCCCACTTTTTTTCCTCCTCTGTTTCTCTCTCCCACTTTTTTTTCTCCTCTGTTCCTCTCTCCCACTTTTTTCCCTCCTCTGTTCCTCTCTCCCACTTTTTTTCCCTCCTCTGTTCCTCTCTCCCAAATTTTTTTTTATTCCTCTGTGGCTCTCTCCTTTTTTTCCTCCTCTGTTCCTCTCTCCTACTTTTTTTTTTATTATTCTGTGGCTCTCTCATTTTTTTCCTCCTCTGTTCCTCTCTCCCACTTTTTTTCCCTCCTCTGTTCCTCTCTCCCACTTTTTTTCCCTCCTCTGTTCCTCTCTCCCAAATTTTTTTTTTATTCCTCTGTAGCTCTCTCCTTTTTTTCCTCCTCTGTTCCTCTCTCCCACTTTTTTTTCCTCCTCTGTTCCTCTCTCCCACTTTTTTTTATTCCCCTGTGGCTCTCTCCTTTTTTTCCTCCTCTGTTCCTCTCTCCCACTTTTTTTTCCTCCTCTGTTTCTCTCCCCCCCTTTCTTTATAGTACTGTCCCTCTCTGTTTTCCTCCCCTAGCCTCTCCGTTTCTTTACTTACCTTTTGTCAACTTCTTTCTTTTCTTTTCTGCTCTTCTGTCTCCTCTTCTGTCTTCTTTCTTCATGCTGGCTGCGGTGCTCCTCACTGACTGACGGGCGTGACTTGATGATGTCACGCTCGGCAGTCAGTGTTAATGGAGAAGAGGAGAGGAGGGACACGGCGCCGCGCGATCACGTGAGTATTGGTGTTTTTTTTTCGTTTTTTTTTCTTCCAGCTCCCAAGAAACCCAAGACCCCCCCCACCCCACGGGGAAAAAAAAAAAAAGTAAAAAAAAAATATCGCAAAAGAGAAAATGTAAAAAAAAAAAAAGTTCAGGAGCATCTCCAGCCCTCACCATACATGAAATGAAACCAATAGTGCACATTTATATAAAGGAATAATGAACATTTGTTGTTTGTCTAACACCTTTATGAAGATATACTTGGGAATAAAAGTATTCTGCAAAGAAAACAAGAAAAAAAACCAACTCCTAAAGCAGAAACAAACCAGGATTATAATTTGCTATAAATTCACAAGGTTGTGTAAGAAGATGATTAGCTCTCCAGCAAACAGCCACAAATGTGGACATTTATCAATACATAAGAAATGACGCTGATAGAAATGACCTGAATCAATTTATGTTCTACATTTGATGGTGTTTAAATCATATTTTGGTGAAAAATGCAAACGGAGCTGGACATAGTTCTAATATAAATCAACGTAAAATTACATCAGTTATGATTCTCCTAAACCTGAGACAAATGGTTTTCAAATCGCAAAACAATTGAAACATGTTTGCAGTAACAGGAAAAACAATGAAAGAAGTGGCTATATTGCTCTTGCCTTATTGGCTTATATTGTTTCCAAGAATATCTAGTAATTGGGGGTCCAGGTTTAATAATAGGTAATTTTGGGTGTCATATGATTAGATCTCCCATATTTTTGAAATTAAAGATGAGGACACCCATCCCATGGGGTAGATTTATCACACCTCCTAAAAAGAAAAAGTAGAACTGTTGCCATAGCAACCAATCAAATTTTAGCTATCATTTTCTAGATTAGGCTAGATAAATGATAGCTAGAATCTGATTGTTTGCTATGGGCAACCCCTCTACTTTTCCTTTATGTAAGGTTTGAAAAATCTACCCCCATATATTGTTTGGAACCACCTAAGCTAAAACAGTTGAAAGAGACCATAACAACATATACTGATAATATGGGTGCATCAAAAGCCTGCATTAAGAGGGAATGTTAAATACACAAAAAGTCACCCTATTTATGATATATATCTATTAAAACTACAGCTAATCAGAGACACAACTGGCTCACAATGTAGTAGCATTAAACCCAAAGCAAATTGTATTTATGTCGTCAGTGACTTCACATATCTTGTGTTATACTGTAGCATGACTAGGAAACAAACTACTATATTGGGATATTATTTTCACATTTCCCTTAAATACAATTTCTTACTTATAGCTTAAGAAATAATTATTTATTATACATACTAGAGTGGTTTATATAACACTGAGGAACATTTAGTGAAAACTGAAAATAATGTAGTGTTTCTTGTAGCAGCCAATCAGATTGTAGATGTAATTTTTCTCAATAAAGTTTAGAAAATGAAAGAAAACAGCTGATTTGGTGGGCTGCATCACCCTTCTCGTTTACATCAATTTTCATAATTATTATCTAGAGACCATTCCATTCACACAACATAAAACTCCTGTTTGCGTTGCCACATGAAAGAGCCATACTGTTTGTCTGCGGTAAACAAAAAAAATGTGTCTATCACTTTCTCACACTCATCATCTATGCTTTATATTTCATTGCTGTCTTTGTGGATAGCACATGAGCTATGGCATACAGATCAACTGATCCCGAGAGTGCTGTATTTCCAGAAAATGTACACCTGCCATGTTCTGTGTGGAATGTAAGGAAAGTACTTATTGAAAAACGCTCACTTGTATGAGCCATAATTAAAGAATGGAATCTGAGCAAACGTCAGGTTACAGGGGTATCCGAGTTTGCCATTCCAAAATATATACATATAAAGTCATTTTTCGTTTCTTACTCCATACCTGTACAACTTTTTGGACCCACCCTCTCAGAGGTCCAGAAGACAAGTACATAGTGGCAGGTGGAGCTGTGGTGAAGTGCTTTGCATCAAGTTGCACCATAAAGGTCCCGCCCACTTAATGCGGGATCTGGGAGTGTGGCCTACTCAGCTTGGAGTCCATAACTCCCAGAAATTCATGTGTCTCCCAGACATTCCGGGAGAGTAAGTATTCTCCAGACCAATGGAGGTGCTGCTGTTAGCTGGTTGATTGCACAAGCATTAAAAAACACAAGTCAATGCTAATATATGTATATACTCCTGTAAATAATATTTGTATATTGGTCATTTCTGATGTCATTGCTTAAGAGTTACTTGAGAAAATGTGTGTATTATAAACAATAATGTACCTCAACCTCAGATTTATATAACCTAAATAAAAGCATGTCAAATGAAACAGAAAACTACAGTGACTTTCCTATAATGAAATTATTTCTTATAATTTACAGTAGTAGGTACTTTTATCTTTTATATACAGTACCAGAAGATAAACCCAATGTACTTGTTTTCCCCTTATGTTATATAGGTATTACTAACAGAGGGAGAGAGCGTAAAATTTTCCCATCATTTTCTAAATCTCTCTCTCGCTCCTTCCAGCGCCTCTCCTGAGCCGCGGCAGTCCGCCATCTTGACTAAGATTGCGCATGTGCAGAAACCCTGAACTGTTAAAACCTCGCCTCTAGTCTCATTGTTGTCACGGGCACTAGGAGTTTTACCCAGAATTCACCAGGTGTAGCTACACTTACAAGAAGTGCGGACCTCTGGGTAGTGTGGTGAATCAGTGGAACCATACAGTAGAATAGAGGAAAGGAATGTCAATAGTATAAATGCTGAGTCTTGGCACCGTGGAACTGTGATGGTACAGCAGTTTAGTAAACAGGATAAAATGAAGAAAGAGTCCAAGTGCCTTAGCACGCAAGTAGCATATAGCAGGCAAGTACTTGATAACTGGATAACGATAGGCAAAGACCAATCAACAATATAGTAGAAGAGTCAGCGACTTACAGCTACAATACAGAGGTACTTGTAGACTTTAGTCCAGCTAATAGGTACCATACAGAGTAGTAGCTATATCACAAGGAAACATGAATGGTCTACAGCTGGTAAATTTCACCATGGATATGTAGAGAAGACTTGTCCAGCACAGGTGTGTAACAGAATAGCGAGAGTAGTCTGCAATTGGCAAGTTGTACCACTGATGTGAAGGGAAGACTTGTCCAGGCGCAGGCATGTAACGGAGTAACGTGAGTGGTCTGCAATAGGCAAGTTTTACCACTGATGTGTAGAGAAGACTTGTCCAGGTGCAGGCGTGGAATGGAGTAACGTGAGTGGTCTGCAATAGGCAAGTTGTACCACTGATGTGAAGGGAAGACTTGTCCAGGTGCAGGCGTGGAACGGAGTAACGTGAGTGGTCTGCAATAGGCAAGTTTTACCACCGATGTGTAGAGAAGACTTGTCCAGGTGCAGGAGTGGAACGGAGTAACGTGAGTGGTCTGCAATAGGCAAGTTGTACCACTAATGTGAAGGGAAGACTTGTCCAGGTGCAGGCGTGGAACAGTGTAACGTGAGTGGTCTGCAATAGGCAAGTTGTACCACTGATGTGAAGGGAAGACTTGTCCAGGTGCAGGCATGTAACGGAGCAACGCGAGTGGTCTGCAATAGGTAAGTTGTAACGCTGATGTATAGAGGAGACTTGTCCAGGAGCAGGCAGGTAATGGAGGTAGCGAGAGTAGTCTGCAGCGGGTAAGTTCTACTACCGATGTGGAGAGGAGACTTGTCCAGGAGCAGGCAGGTAACGGAGGTAGCGAGAGTAGTCTGCAGCGGGTAAGTTCTACTACCGATGTGGAGAGGAGACTTGTCCAGAGCAAACGGATAACACGAGCAGAAACAGGAAACACCTCAGAGTTTCTTGTAGCAGCCAATCAGATTGTAGATGTAATTTTTCTCAATAAAGTTTAGAAAATGAAAGAAAACAGCTGATTTGGTGGGCTGCATCACCCTTCTCGTTTACATCAATTTTCATAATTATTATCTAGAGACCATTCCATTCACACAACATAAAACTCCTGTTTGCGTTGCCACATGAAAGAGCCATACTGTTTGTCTGCGGTAAACAAAAAAAATGTGTCTATCACTTTCTCACACTCATCATCTATGCTTTATATTTCATTGCTGTCTTTGTGGATAGCACATGAGCTATGGCATACAGATCAACTGATCCCGAGAGTGCTGTATTTCCAGAAAATGTACACCTGCCATGTTCTGTGTGGAATGTAAGGAAAGTACTTATTGAAAAACGCTCACTTGTATGAGCCATAATTAAAGAATGGAATCTGAGCAAACGTCAGGTTACAGGGGTATCCGAGTTTGCCATTCCAAAATATATACATATAAAGTCATTTTTCGTTTCTTACTCCATACCTGTACAACTTTTTGGACCCACCCTCTCAGAGGTCCAGAAGACAAGTACATAGTGGCAGGTGGAGCTGTGGTGAAGTGCTTTGCATCAAGTTGCACCATAAAGGTCCCGCCCACTTAATGCGGGATCTGGGAGTGTGGCCTACTCAGCTTGGAGTCCATAACTCCCAGAAATTCATGTGTCTCCCAGACATTCCGGGAGAGTAAGTATTCTCCAGACCAATGGAGGTGCTGCTGTTAGCTGGTTGATTGCACAAGCATTAAAAAACACAAGTCAATGCTAATATATGTATATACTCCTGTAAATAATATTTGTATATTGGTCATTTCTGATGTCATTGCTTAAGAGTTACTTGAGAAAATGTGTGTATTATAAACAATAATGTACCTCAACCTCAGATTTATATAACCTAAATAAAAGCATGTCAAATGAAACAGAAAACTACAGTGACTTTCCTATAATGAAATTATTTCTTATAATTTACAGTAGTAGGTACTTTTATCTTTTATATACAGTACCAGAAGATAAACCCAATGTACTTGTTTTCCCCTTATGTTATATAGGTATTACTAACAGAGGGAGAGAGCGTAAAATTTTCCCATCATTTTCTAAATCTCTCTCTCGCTCCTTCCAGCGCCTCTCCTGAGCCGCGGCAGTCCGCCATCTTGACTAAGATTGCGCATGTGCAGAACAGGCAAAGGTAATAGGGCAACAGGTGCCTTAAGTACTGAGAGGTGATTAATTAACCAATGAGACTAGAGGCGAGGTATTTACAGTTCAGGGTTTCTGCACATGCGCCATCTTAGTCAAGATGGCGGACCGCCGCGGCTCAGGAGAGGTGCTGGCAGGAGCGAGAGAGACCCATGTCCCAACCTAGAGGCACTAACAGTCCGGTGAGTGACAATTGGTTAATTAATCACCTCTCAGTACTTAAGGCACCTGTTGCCCTATTACCTTTGCCTGTTCTTGGTTCTCATTCCCTTGAGACTCTGAGGTGTTTCCTGTTTCTGCTCATGTTATCCGTTTGCTGTGGACAAGTCTCCTCTTCACATCAGTAGTAGAACTCACCCGCTGCAGACTACTCTCGCTACCTCTGTTACATGCCTACACCTGGACAAGTCTCCTCTTTACATCAGTAGTAGAACTTACCCGCTGCAGACTACACTCGCTACTCCATTTACATGCCTGCACCTGGACAAGTCTCCTCTTCACATCAGTAGTAGAACTTACCTGCTGCAGACTACTCTAGCTACTCCGTTACATGCCTTCACCTGGACAAGTCTCCTCTTCACATCAGTAGTAGAACTTACCCGCTGCAGACTACTCTCACTACTCCGTTATATGCCTGCACCTGCACAAGTCTCCTCTATACTTCAGTGGTAAAACTTGCCAATTGCAGACCACTCACGCTACTTCGTTACATGCCTGCACCTGGACAAGTCTCCTCTATACATCAGTGGTAAAACTTGCCAATTGCAGACCACTCACGTTACTCCGTTACATGCCTGCACCTGGACAAGTCCTCTCTTCACATCAGTGGTACAACTTGCCAATTGCAGACTACTCACGTTATCCTGTTATATGCCTGCACCTGGACAAGTCTTCTCTTCTCATCAGTGATGTAAACTGCCAACTGCGGACCACTCACGCTATTCCGTTACATAGCTGTGCTGGACAAGTCTTCTCTACACATCTGTGGTGAAACCTACCAGCTGTAGACCACTCATTTCTCCTTGTGATATAGCTACTACTCAGTATGGTACCTATGAGCTGGACTAAAGTCTACAAGTGCCTCTGTATTATAGCTGCAAGTCTCTGATTCTTCTACTGCATTGTTGATTCGTCTTTGCCTAACGTTATCCAGTTATCAAGTACTGGTCTGCTATATGCTATCTGCGTGCTAAGGCACTTGGACTCTTTCCTCATTGTATCCTGCTTACTTATCTGCTGTACCATCACAGTTCCACGGTGCCAAGACTCAGCATTTATACTATTGACATTCCTTTCCTTTTTTCTATTGTATGGTTCTACTGATTCACCACACTACCCAGAGGTCCGTACCTCTGGTAAGTGTAGCTACACCTAGTGAATTCTGGGTAAAACTCCTAGTGCCTGTGACAGTAGCAATTATTAATCTGTTAATAAAAATAAATTACATTTTTTTTAAATTATTGCTAATTAAGAGGAAAATACAGTGCTTGCACCATAGAATGGCCATACTGGATTTGTATGTGACTGTGCTGCATTACATTGAAGTAATTATACAGATTTGCTGCATTCACTCATTTTTAGAACAGATCTATATGTATGGAAGACAGGTGATGCTTATCCATGATTGGAACAATCTTTAATAATAGCCTGGGAAAATACTCAAGCTTCCTACAAAGATAGTGACAAGAAATAACATGCAAGTACCTCAGATTATAATTTGCTCATTTACACGTTAATGAATAAATTAGTATGCTGCATTGGTTCTGCTTAACAGTCAGGATAATACTTGCATTTATATAAGCCGTAATCAGTTTCAGTAGAGGCACAGGGGAGATAAATGATTTTAACAGCTACAAATTTTGGTATATTATTTGATTTTTTTTTCAGTTTAATTGTGAATGGCTTGTGGAAACATCTCGTTGCAATATTGGAGGAGTAGCCATAATCCTACAAATAAAGAATCCATGCAAGAGAGAATAACTGAGCTCTCATATTGTAAACAATAAATTCTAGAGAATAACATATGTTACAGATCTTTTAATGTTCCGGCGCGTTACCGCGAATCCAAAAGCTAATTGAATATGCCCCAATATTTTTCAATTGACTGTAGTTTAGGTAACATCATCTAGAAAGTGTTTGGATATATTGTGCACCTGTTACATCACATTCTAAAAGTTTTTATTTCAATTAAAAAATACTTAATTTACTGTAAATGCTACTTCCCTAAATTAAACAGACAAAATGAATACTTTCTCCATAACATATAAGGGTATATTCAATTAGTTTTGCGATCCGTGACTACGAGCAGCTGCACAAGTCCCATTACTGCAACACCGCAGATTTCTGTCCACTCCTCATAGGGCAGCGAAGGGAAACATTGCGGTACCGTGTTGTCACTTTATAAGCGCAGCCGCACGTAATCGCGGACCGCCAAGCTAATTGAATATGTCCCGTAGAACCAAAATATGCAAATTATACAGTAAGCATTTACCATTTTTTCATTTGGTCTGCCTTTCCATTACAAACAGCATCTATGATACTTGGTTTTCTGAGGACATTCCTAGACTCTTTTACTTCATATCATTGCTCAATAGCGACAAAAGCATTTCTCAGTTCCCCACTGTATGAAAAGCTTTCCTTCAAACAAAGAACAACTAAAATAGAAAACACAATAACTATCAAAATGAACAAAAAATTATAGTGATACTACTATCCTAAAAATATAAAATATCATTAATATGAAGAGAAAAATACCAACAATTAGAATAAACAGGAATGCATAATCAGATATGATTTCTCAACAATTATTCACTGTTCAGTGAGCATTAATTTTGCTCTTCTGCTATTGGTGGGTAACATGATAACTTAACCAGCTTTTCTCTGCTTATGACATACTCTGTAGAATAAGGCTCAACATTTTCATATATGTTCTTAAAGAGAATGTTAACATGGAATTAACATAGATATTGTTTAGAGAGTACAGGTAATTATGGTGAATGCAAATTTTATTGGCAATTTTGGGACATGTTATGTGCTCATTTACTACAAGATTTATGCTTAATATGCAAGGAGGACATATAAGTGTGTAGTCTTCCCGTACCACATTGCATTATCATCATCACCAATGTTTATTTAAATAGTGCCACAGATTCTGTAGCACCTGATATAATCATACAGGTAAAACATATATGAAAAGACTAAACATAACAACATGGGTATAGTTAGACAGAGTAATAAATGTTTGGCTTAAATTAACAGAACAAATCGAATAGCATATAGAAACATGACACAGCAACTACAAGGAATATGGAGTGAAGAAAGACTTGAGACATATGGTAACGTTCTAGAGGCCTACATTTTAGAGGGAGGAGGTAATGAGAGACAATAGGGGCAGATAAAACATTAGGCTTAGTGGTCCAAGTGGTTAGCAGAGGAGATGGAGGCTAAATTGGTCCAAGATGTATGAGGGTAGAAAGTAGAGGTGATGGAGGGATAATTGGCATGTGGGATATGGGGTGTGGAAGAAGAGGGGTCAGGGGCAGAGATAATGGGCAGGTGGGATGTGGAAGAAGGGGAACAGGGATATAGATAATGGACAGGTGGGATGTGTGGGAGAAGGGGTCAGTGCAGGTAAGGTAGAATAGGAGGGAGAAGAGGGTGAGACAGAATAGAGGATAGAGAACACTGGTGATGTGCAGATCACATAAATAAGTATTGCAGGTAGAAAGATTTTGCAGTTCATAAATTACTTTTCATGTGGAAAGTATTAGACATAGTGGTTGATGTATCTATCTTAGCCACCTGACAACCAGCAGCCCCAAAGGCAGCCTGACACAAGGAAGTGATCAGAGGGATCGGCTTTGTGGATGTAGCAGCAGGCTTGCAGCAGGTTGTGATCTAAAGGAGCATGGGGCTTTGTAGCAGGAACTAGGCTGGAGTGTAGAGGGATTAATGTGGGTTATCTGCTTGTCTGCACACATAGATACACAGTTGGAGCACCAGCTCACATTGGCAGCAGCATACAGTGCAGACTGCATGGAGAGTGATAGCACACCTCTACCAATCGGCGATGCACGGCAGGATCTCTCAGGCGTTTAACGGCCTATCTTCTGATGATGATCCCTGCTCACAACCACACCAGCGGTTATAAATTTAGTGCATGGAAAAGTGAGCACCTGAGATGGATATGGACGGTCTGTGGTTGGAGAGAAGCTAGGTGCCAGGTAAACCTGCATGTTCTTCTGGCTGGGTGCGGAGCCTGGGGGACAACAAGGCATCACCAGTGCTGAGAGCTGGTGGCAGGGGCCCCTGATGATCAGACCATTTCTTCCGACATATCCACAGTGCTATGCTTCTCTGGTCTAGAGGGAGGAGCAGCTCTTGAAAGCACAGAAATAGAAGGTATAGTTAGTCAGGAAGGGGAGAGAGACAGTTTCAGGGGGTGGAGGATGCAGTCAGCGCATAGATGTGTCAATCAGTCAATCACAGCAGCAGAAGAAGTGGCGGTATAGCATATACCAGTCCGATTCAACCACTGATTCCCAGGTATAAAGCACTACTACGTCCAATATATCATTAGGTATGAGCATAATGCATTGTGATTGAATTCTGTGTATCTACTTTCAATAAATGTTAAGTTACACAGCATAAATAATAAGAACAGGTACTAGCATATAGAGCAAACATGTGGTGATAAGCACATGTAGAAATGTAGAAGAAGAATAGATGGCATCCAGTGGTATTAATAATCAAGATATGGGGATTATGTTTGTGAAAGGATAATGGCCACACAGTGCTAGTTGGCCTGGAAACATATGAATGTGATATGTATGATAAGGTTTGTGTTGGCACCCAGTGATCATCCAACCACACGCCAATAACACTCACCACTTCCCTTCCCTGTATCAAAGTTTCTACTGACTCTTATCAGCACTGGATGGTTAAGAATATTATGAGAAAAAAAACATTGCAACAAACAGATTTGTTTTACAAAGTACTTACTGCATCCTGTTTTATCATGTTTTACAGCTAAATCTGCAGCCATAGCTAGGGCAGGAAGTTACTTGTAATTGATATAGCACAATTGTATGTCTATATCCATTGCATTTTCAAGTTAAGTGCATCATTCATTATCAATTAGTGCTATTTTTGATGTCTATTCCATAGAATACATTATGAGAAGACTTTCAGTACATTACATGTCATCCATTCTGCATTGAGAAAGCACAGGTAAATATGTGAAACAACTGTTTACTGGAGTTTCTAATTACACCCCTCTCTATCTGCACTATTGTCCAGATACATACAACATCCCCCTCATTGCTGAGTACCTTCACATTTCAACTCTGCTTTGTAGGTGAATGTGTTCAGTTTATCTTAGGATCATGCTGATGTGGAGGAACATCTGGTCACTGTGAACACAGACGCTGTATAATACTTATATCATCAAACTGTGTCTTGTCACAGAACTATGACAAATATTTAATCACTTTGCACACATGTCAGTTATCTTTTGTTAGCAAAAACTTATCAAATCCAATTGTATTTGTCTGCTATCCTAATGATTGCCTTGTTCATTTAATGATTGATGATGCTGCGTCTAGGGCTGTAAGGTTTCCAGGATAATTTAATACTGTTTACAGTTACTGTCTTATTATTCAAAACAAGTGTACATGAATCATTCAGGATTACTTACTAGATGAATGTAAACAGTTCTATTACCATTAATGTTTTCTGATTAAAAAAAATATATCGATATACAGTTCCATATACCTGGGCCACCGAACACACTTTAAGGTGCAAGTCTACGTTACAGTGTCTGAAGACAACTCCACAAATTAGAAGTGTATCTAGGTTTGCGGGCAGGCAGAAAAATCTATAGAAGTGCACTGAGCAAAAAATGAAAATATTGTATTAAAGTCCCATCTAATACTACTTGTATATCACCCCTGTAATTAAATAAAGCATTTCTGATTTTTCTCCTAATATAATGGTTGGTTTAACACCATTTATGGGTTAAATTAATCAGGAGAGTGAGGGGTCACTGTGCAGTCTTTATTACAGTGTTATTATTTACTATTTAAAGCTTGTTATCCACAGCTGCCTACTTTTAATAGCTCCCCTCTTGGAGAACTTGGAGGGGAGGTCCAAAGTGCCAAGGGTGTGATGACGATGGCGTCATCACAACCCACCCCCACTGCGCAATAACACGATTCACGACACTGCCTAGCGAGGTGTTGAAGATGATGGCAACTGTATCATTATGTCATGCCCCTCCCACTTCTCAGGAAGATCGCAGGGTACCTTGTATGCCCGGGTACCTAGGAGCATGCCACAAAATTTAGGAGTCTCTCAGACATTCTAGTAGAGTAGACAAGTATGTATTTATTACATTAGGCAAACTACACCTAGAAATGTGTTTATAGTGGATTTTGCAAAGTGTGTCCCATTGCAAGTATAGAGATGGATTCCAATCTGTACCAGTTCATATTATTTTCTAAATTGAAATGGCAAAACACAGACTCTCTACACATCATCTCATTATAATAATCTCAATCCACAAAATAAAGCCTAGTTGCAGCTGGGTCCACAAAACTAGGCTCTGTTGCTCGTAGTAAGGAAGGCCCTCGGTCCACACAACTCTTTCCATCGGCCAGTACAAATGCAAATATCTTGTAATATAACCTTCTCCTGAAAAATGAAACCATTATGACAACAAAATAGTTTAATACACTACTGAATATAGCACAGACTTGATGTGGAATTTTTCTTAGTTCCAATTCAATGTAATCTATCATGGCACAATACATTTTTTTTACATAGAATAGAATAAATGTTGTGTATATGGGGAGGGGGTGAGGGTTATTTATTATTGATTTTTTTTCACCCTCCTGGCAGATAACTGAGTGTGCTTTTCCTGTCATTATTACATTGGATCCCGAGCAGATGGAAATACTATAACGCACTTCTGGTTTCCCCAATTTTTTGTCCATAAGTTACAGAACTGAATGGCTCTTCTTTCTACATTTACAAGTTTTTATGACAAGACACTAAATACAACTATTGAAAAAATGTAGCTGCCTTCACCAGTGATAGGACTTTTCTCTCTTTAATACATAGACCTGTGTGTATTATTAAGGGAATATTGCCCAAACCCCTGTACAATCTCCACTCAAAATATGATTAATAATGAAAATACATTCATTTGACAAATATTTTAAAAAACAACAATTTTTAGAATAAAAAAAACTAGTTATTATTATTATTTATTATTATTTTTTATTTATAGGGCGCCACAAAGTATCCGTAGCGCCGTACAAGGACAAACAATGGCACGGTACAAGGTGAAACAGCACAGTACAAGTAACAGTAAGCACTATAACTCTGGGGGCTCAGGCACAGCATGAAAGAGAGGGAGGGAGGGGAAAAGTGAGTATAGGCAGGTAACTATGGCCCAAGAGGGTGGGCACAGATGACAGGTTGAGAGTCACTGAGGGGAGCGGAGAGAAGCGAGAGGAGACAGAGGGCAGAGGGACCGAGAGGAGGTGAGCAGAGTAGCTGGAGAGCGCAGATAAAAGTGATGGAAACAGGAGGTAGGAGAGCCCTACTCAAAGGAGCGAACAATCTAAAGGGAGGGGAAGACAGACAGACACATGGATGAGACGGAGAGACGGGAGAAACGGAGACGGAGTCGAGGAAGGGGGAGAAGGGAAGAAGGGATGAGAAAGAGAGGTAGCCGACCGGTGGGAGTTTAGGCATGAGACTGGAAGGCTTTAAGGAAAAGGTGGGTTTTTAATGTTCGTTTGAAAGAGGACAGATTAGGGGAAGTTCTGATGGAGCGGGGGAGCTTGTTCCAATGGAGGGGGGCGGCGCGGGAGAAGTCTTGGATACGTGCGTGAGAGGAGGTAATCAGAGGGGAAGAGAGGCGACGATAATTGGACGATCGCAGTGGGCGGGAGGGAGTGTGAATAGAGATAATGTTAGAGATGTAGGGAGCAGTGGAGTTGGCGAGGGCCTTGTAAGTCAGAGTGAGGAGCTTGAAAAGGATTCTGTAGGGGAGGGGGAGCCAGTGAAGGGCTTGGTAGAGTGGGGAGACAGAGGTGGAACAGCGAGAGAGGAAAATAAGCCTAGCAGCGGCGTTAAGTACAGATCAAGATTAGAGAGGGGGAGGCCGATAAGGAGAAGGTTGCAGTAGTCCAAGCGGGAGATGATCAGAGAGTGGACGAGAGATTTGGTGGCATCCTGGGAGAGGAAGGGTTGAATGTTTATTATTTTGCTAAATACACCTATTTGTATTATGTGAAGATGAGTATTTTTATCTACAAGAGACAGGTCTACCATAACTAAGTCTAACAGAACCACAGACTACAACCAATGTGATGATCCAGAAGAAAAGCAGAAATCAATAAAAAAAAACATTCATAATAAGTATTTGTGTTTAGATGGTTTTAATTAAATATATAATCAGTGCACAAAAGATGGAAATCCCTGGCCCACATCCTTTCCTGAGCGCATAATCATTTCCTACCAGACATACAGCTATTACCTCTTGTCATATCTAATGAGGAGTTCAGAGTTATTAGGATATTATTAATGAAGGGCTGACAAATAAATATGCAGCTTCATCCATACACTTCAGTTTATGTCAGTGCCTTGTTAGACTGCTACTTTCAAAGCAGTTATAACTAACTGAATATATTTTTAAATTACATGGGAACACCTTCCTGACAGCTTTACAAGACAAACAAAATGACAACGGTATACCTAGGCGGACATTCATTGGGCGAATGTCAACTAACAGTTGTGATCACATAGAAGATAAACATTCTTCTTGGCAAGACTTTTCTCTCTTAAAGCTGAGCAATCCGAAGATTATAGTGTTAAAAATGTAAATTTCTAGGAAAGATCCTAAATATTATGAATGGAGTCCTTTTGGGTGGGACGTTAAGCTCTTTCTTTTAGTATTGCTAATCTTAGAGGGAACATCTCTCACGGGTTTACAGTCCCATTTATTAATGTCTGCCTAATTTTGGATTAGTTTTAGCGATAATTAATATTTTTTATAGCTGCTTATCACAATGATAAAAAATATAGTTTCACCATTAATTTATTAGTGGCAAAATTAGCCATCTCAGCAAGACATTTCTATTCCAGACATAACACATTCCTAGACTTACCACCATGGTGAAAGTTAACTCTTGCTACTTTCTTGTTTGTTGTACAAAGTGCGTATGGGTTGGTGTAGAAAACCTCTTTTTTTGCAGCAAAAAGTAATAAACTGATAAGTTGAGCACATTTGCAGGTCCCAAAGAGTTGTATGGGGGTGATGATACATGGTGAAAACTGGCTATCCATCATTGTTAAGCCATTTATAGAGAATGAGAAACAACATATCTCTGGCGATAATGGTTGCTTTAGGCCAGTTACACACTGGAGAATTTTCTGGCCAATCTGTTATCTGCAACGATTGTACCTATGAATGAAGGTATGACTGGTTGGGCAATTCAAGCATACACACTACACACAATTTATATTCAAATCTGTGCTCTTCATCTGGTCCTCTAGTCATTTGAAGGATGATAACACAATAGTCACTCATTCATTCATCCCTTCCTGTCACACTGATTAAAAGCACCTCGTTATAGCTATCCTCCTGTCCTTATGAATTTCAATAACTTCAGTGATTCTGAAATGAAATATTCAGTATCAGAACAAACAAACAAACTACTCTATCTACAACACTGTCTACATTTGGCCACCGGGACATCTTCATTGCCGGCATTGGCTGGAAAGACCATAACTCTGTAACCTCTATGGATTTCGTGATGCCGAGTGCATACACACCGCATGATCGGGCAGGTGATTGGAACGAGATTATTAAAAAGTATGACCAACCAAATGAAATGACAATCGGTACTTGGGAATGAATGTTGTTCATCGTGTGATTATACACACTAATGCGATATGTGGCTGGGCGGTCGTTTATTGGGTAATTGGCCCAATAATATGCTGAAAAACCTCAAGTGTGTACCTAGCCTAAGTCACAGATAGGGCTTTTTATCATTTGTCAATAGGCCTCATGGTGTGAAACAATCTAATGTCTTTAATGCAGTGCAGACATAATGGAGGGAAATCCATTTATTATTAAGTAAACATGTAATATTGAAGTGAATTTACAAAGCTAACACCAAGAACAGCGTAACAGTGACAATATCAAGCACCTTGTCTCATCTACATAATGAGCATTATTATTAAGTTTTTTTTATATAACGCTGGTGTATTATACAGCTCGGTACATTGAGGGGATCATAACAAAGAAAAATGACAGATAATGACATGAAAGACATGTATAAACTCCTATTCCAAAATATTATCCCCCAAATAAAAATATGTTGATTCATAACTAGCTGTTTTCTTCATGCAGAGGAAACAAATCACCTGTTAATGATATAAGTAAAGTCGTACAACTTTGCAGCAGCATTCTCTCTTCAGAGTGGTAAGACAAAGTGACCGCGGTCACCAAGTGCACACTTAGGGGGGGTTTCAAGTGCGTGTCCAAATCACTGTTGAATGATTTTTTTCTTACTGCTTGTGAGAAAATGAGTTTGATATCACCTTAATCAGTCTGTCCCTTGTTTCTCACAAAATGTGGAGCATAACAACATGTATTTTTTACAGGCCTGTTAATGTTCCCAAGCTCACCAAATGCACTGTCTAATTACATTTGGAAAAGGTGACATTGTAGCCAAACCTATATAGGAGACTGTGTTACTCATTATAAAAATGTATATTATTTATTGTATATTGTTCATATTGCAGTGATGCTATTAAACATTGTTCTTAAATTGAAGCCAGGACGGGTATGGGTAAGGATCGGGTGGGGTCCAGTTCCAGGATACAGGTGAGAGGGCTAAAGCTGCATTCATTCTGCCCCTCCTTTCTCTACAGGAAGTCCTGATCAGCTGGAAGCTAGTTCTGGCTGAAAAAGTATGTAAAGGGTTAATACTGGAAGTGTCATTTAATCATCTTGGCCTTGTCCCTTTATTAGCTTTAGTATTTCCCCATTTTTGCCAGCTATATTCCAGCAGACTCCTTGGAGTCATCATAGCAGGGGACCAAGGGATGCACTGGGATCCTGCTGGTACATAGGCAGCTCAGAAGAACTCCATGGGACTTGTTACTTGGTGGGCATGATCTAATATGGAGACCATGGACTTGACTCCTACCATGCTGGTAGAGGAGAGTTTGTCAGATGAAGCAGCCAGGATTCAGCAAGCCAGGACCTCCAGGTGACTGAATCTCTTTAAGCTAGTGGGGTAAGGGACAGATAATGTGGTAAACCTTTCTGGCATTTACGTACTGTTTATATACAATATTCTAGTGATTGTCTTTATTACAATAAATGTACTGATGTACCTTTGTAACTGCATTTGCTGAGTTACTATAAGAACCCTAGAAGGTACTAGGTATGCTTCCCTGACATAGTAAGGCACTCTTGGGTGGCCAACCAGTGTGAAGTAGGTATTTTTGACCAGATAAACTCGGTATCTTCACCTTGCCTCTGTAACTCTTCCTTTCTGCTACTGTATGCACCATGAAGCCTATTACCTATTACTGCAGCCCACGGCCCCATCTTCTAACAGTATGTAGCAGAACCCCTATCTCCACTCCAGTCACCACATGCTGCCTATTCCATTGTGAAGGCAACATGTGGACACCACCTCTTCTTAGGTGAGGGGCACTTGAGTCTTTATATAGAGGTAGGTTTTTATTGTGATCTGTCACGGGCAATAGGAGTCTTTGCCCAAGATATCACCAGATGATGTTCTTACCAGAGTAATATAGCTGGTACTATGGTCCTCTGGTAGCAGGGTGACAACGGAACAGGAGAATCAGCAGATGGTGAGAGAATGCTCAAGGAAAGTCTATGACTAGCAGCAACTGGTAATGACTTAGATGGATGTACACGAGGAACCAGATGGACAAGGAAACGTGAGGAGAGTCAGTGGTCTGCGTACAGCAAGTTGTACCACTGCTATAGTGAGGAGGAATGTCCAGGAGTAGAGAGGAGGTAGTGAGAGTCAGTGGTCTGCGTATAGCAAGTTGTACCACTGTCTATAGTGAAGAAATGGATTCCAGGTGCAAGTAGGTAACGGGGAAGTCAGTGGTCTGCGTACAGCAAGTTGTACCACTGCTTATGTGAGAGGATACATGAAACTGGTGCCAATGGGAAACAGGAGTCAGTGGTCTGCGTCAGCAAGTTGTACCACTGCTATATATATGTGAGGAGGGGCATGAGGAGATGAATGTAATGCAGAGGATACACGGGGCACACGGAACTTGATCCCACGATGATATCCACAATACAATAATAACTGACAAGCGCTGCTTGAAGTATACAAAGTCACTAGAGCGATCCAGGTAATAGGAAACAAAGTCAATAGTAACAATAGCTTCAGTAGATAGAAGACTCCGGAGATGAACACAACACATTCCAGACGGATATGCAATACAATAGCAAAGTCAATGGAAAGTATGCATACCGCAGTTCAGGAGAGCAGGCTGTCAAGGAGACGTGCAGGGATACCTGAACGGCTGAACGCCGGCAGGAGGAGAGACAACTGGAGGATGGAAGCGGTAATCAGGTTGGTGCAGCGCACGGAAGGTAACCAGTAATCAATGGAGCAATACTCAGGAAGCAGTAGTAAGTAAAACTGGAAACATGATGTACACAGGAGAGTTGAGGATGTCTGGAATCTGGCAGAGTAGCGGAGGCAGCGGAGGGAATGTACGCTGAACACAGGAGAGTAGAGGCGGTCTGGAATCCGGCAGTAGTAGCGAAGGCAGCGGAGGGGAGACATGCTGAACCCAGGAGAGTAGAGACGGTCTGGAATCCGGCAGCAGTAGCAGATAGAAATCAGTGGAGAGCTGACACGCTGAACACAGGAGAGTTGAGGCGGACTGGAATCTGGCAGCAGTAGCAGATAGGAATCAGCTGAGTGCAGACACGATGAACACAGGAGAGTTGAAGTGGTCTGGAAACCACAATCGTAGTAGACAGGAATCAGCTGGAGCTGAATACACAAGGAAACACAGGAACACCTTCAGAGGCTCATGGGGAATGAGACTCCAAGATCAGGCAACCAGGTAATGATCACAGGTGGTTTGAATAGGGAGGGTTGCCTGATCATCCAATCAATTAAAAGCAACAGGTACTGAAGGTTTCATAAGGGCTGTACATGCGCAGACCCTCAGGATGGCGGACGGCCACGGTTCCTGAACACAGGAGAAATGGCACTCACAGTCCGGTGAGTGACAGTACCCCCCCTTTTAAAGGTGGGCACAGAACACCTGGAACCGGGTTTGTCCGGAAACTTGGAATAAAACTTCTTAAGAAGAGCTGGAGCGTTGAGATCTTCTGCTTTAATCCATGAATGCTCTTCAGGACCAAAGCCCTTCCAATGAACAAGGAAACGAAGCACTCCTCGCGAAATTTTTGCATCCAATATGTGAGTAATCTCAAAGTCCTCCTCTTGATGAACTTGAACTGGCCGAGGTGCTGTAGGAGGGACCGAGAAACGGTTGATGATAAGAGGTTTAAGCAAAGACACATGGAAGGCATTGGAAATACGAAGGTTCTTAGGTAGTAGAAGTTTGAAACAAACTGGATTTATCACTTGAATGATCCTATATGGACCAATAAAACGAGGAGCGAACTTCATAGGTGGGACCTTCAAACGAATATTTTTGGTTGATAACCATACACGATATCCGATTTTAAGTGGTGGAATAGCCCGTCTCTTTTTATCTGCAAAAGACTTATATCTGGCAGATGTCTTCTTTAAACAGGTTTTGACCTGAGACCAAATATTTTTGAAGGTCTGACAAACAGTCTCTACAGCAGGAACTTGGGTGGGAGGGAGGACAGGAAATTCCGGAAAAGACGGATGGTGACCGTAAACCACAAAAAATGGAGTTTTAGAAGATGATTCATGATACATGTTGTTATGAGCGAATTCAGCCCATGGAAGCAAATCTACCTTGGTTGGCTGAAGAGAACATCCTTATAAAAGTCTCAAGATCTTGATTGACCCTTTTGGTTTGTCTGTTTGATTGAGGATGGTGGACGATGAGAGTGATAATCGGATACCCAAGGTCTTACAGAGGGCCCGCCAGAATCTGGAAACGAATTGCACTCCTCTATCTGAAACAATCTCGGAAGAACATCCATGAATACGGAAGATTTCTTTGATGAAATAATCAGCCAGAGTAGATGAAGAAGGTAAACCGGTCAAAGGAACGAAATGTGCCATCTTCGAAAATCTGTCCACCACTACCCAAATAGTATTGCACTTTTTACTAGGAGGAAGATCAGTAACAAAGTCCATACTAATATGGGTCCACGGCTTGGAAGGAATGGGTAGTGGTTGAAGCAAACCCGCTGGAGTTCTGTGGGGAGTCTTGAACTGGGAACACAATTCACAAACAGCCACAAAATCTTTGACATCTCTCCTCATAGAAGGCCACTAGTAACTTCGAGAAATAATTTCAAAAGTCTTGCGTTCACCAGAATGTCCAGAAAAACGAGAAGAGTGAAACCACGAAAGGATTTTCTTCCTAAGAGCAGGAGGCACGAGGGTTCTCCCAAATGGTAGCACCTTAGTGGAAGAAGCAGCCAGAGAAACACATTTGGGGCTAATATAGAGTGGTTAGGACCATCTTCAACATCTGAGGACGTCACAAAAGCTCGAGATAGGGCGTCTGCTTTTTTATTTTTTGCAGCTGGTTTGAAGGTTATGATTAGTTCAAAACGAGAAAAAAAAAGAGACCATCTTGCTTGACGAGGATTCAAACATTGAGCAGACTGTAAATATGACAAATTTTTATGATCAGTAAAAATTGTCACAGGATGACGAGCTCCCTCCAACAAATATCTCCATTCCTCTAATGCTACTTTTATAGCCAGCAACTCCTTGTCCCCGATGGTATAATTCTTCTCCGCAGGCAGAAGACCCCGAGAGAAAAAGGCACAAGGATGGAATTTTTGTTGCTCCGATCTTTGGGAGAGAATGGCTCCTAAGCCAACATTAGAGGCATCTACCTCTAGGAAGAAGGGAAGCGTCACATCAGGCTGTCGAAGAACAGGAGCGGAGGAGAAGGACTCTTTGAGAAACTGGAAGGCTTGAAGGGCCTCAGAGGACCATTGTTTAGTATTGGCCCCTTTACGAGTTAGGGCCACAATAGGAGATGCAATCGAGGAAAAATCTTGAATGAAGCGTCTATAGTAATTGGCAAAACCTAAAAAACACTGAATTGCACGAAGAGTAGTTGGCTGAGGCCAATGTAATACAGCATTCACCTTTTCTGGATCCATCTGAAGACCAACTCCGGAGACAATATATCCCAGAAAGGGAATCTGGGGCAACTCGAATGAACATTTCTCTAACTTGCAGAATAATGAATTTTTCCGGAGTCTGGAAAGGACCTCTGCCACATGTTGATGATGAGAAGGCAGGTCCTGAGAAAAGATTAATATGTCATCCAGATAGACGACGACACAAACATATAACAAGTCCCGGAAGATCTCATTAATACCCTGGAAAAAAGCGGGGGCGTTACATAACCCGAAGGGCATTACTAAATATTCATAATGCCCGTCTCTGGTGTTGAAAGATGTCTTCCATTCGTCACCGGACCTGATTCGAATTAAATTATAGGCACCCCGAAGATCCAACTTGGTAAAGATCCGGGCTCCCTTGATACGATGAAATAACTCAGTAATTAATGGAATGGGATACCGATTTTTGATAGTTATGGCGTTAAGTCCACGGAAATCTATGCAAGGACGTAATGACCCATCCTTCTTTTTTACGAAGAAAAACCCTGCTCCAGCGGGAGAGGTAGAAGGTCGAATAAATCCTCGCTGGAGATTCTCTTTGATGTACTCAGATGTGGCTTGAGTTTCAGGTAACGAAAGTGGATACACACGACCCCTGGGAGGAGTCTTGCCAGGTTGAAGATCAATCGGACAGTCCCACGAACGATGAGGAGGAAGACGTTCAGACTGAATTTTATCAAATACATCGGCAAAAGAAGCATACTGAGGACAAAGTCCCGGTGAACAAGGTGAAATGGAGGATACCTGTATCTTGAGAGGAACGACTTGAGAGAGGCAATGATGATGACATTCAGGCCCCCAAGACGTAACTTGAGGAGTGTGCCAGTCAATCTGGGGAGAATGACGTTGAAGCCATGGAAGGCCTAATACAATCGGACTGGTAGTAACAGGAAGAATTAAAAATGAAATTTCTCACTGGTGTAATAAACCAATTTGAAGGGTTACTGGAGACGTACTCTGGGTGATGAGACCATTAATAATGTGTGATCCATCGATAGCAGTCACAGTAATAGGTATTTTCAAGGTAATCACTGGTAGAGACCATTGATTCACGAGGGATTTAGAAATAAAATTTCCTGCAGCTCCAGAGTCAATAAGTGCTTGGGACATGAAAGATTTGGTAGCAAAGGAAACCGTAACATCAAGAGCACAAACTTTTAATTTCGTAGAACATAGAGAGGACTCCAGGGACCCTAACTTCACCTCTCCAGAACTAGTTAGGGCCTGGCATTTCCCGATTTTTTAGGGCATGAATTGAGCATATGAGTAGAATCAGCACAATAGATACAAAGTATATTTTTTACTCTTCGGTCCCTCTCCTCTGAAGTTAATTTGGAGCGACCTATCTCCATAGGTATCACCGGAGATGAAACTTGGGGAACTTGAGAACTTGAGCGAAGAGGTGCTTTAAATGAAGTTGTTTTCTCAGACTCTCTTTCACGAAATCTCATGTCTACACGATGGCAAAGAGAAATCAAATCTTCTAGAGAAGTAGGTAATTCTTGAGTAGTCAGTGCATCTTTAATTTTATCAGAAAGCCTCTGCCAGAAGGCGGCAATTAAAGCTTCAGTGTTCCACTGAAGTTCAGAGGCTAATATCCGAAATTGAATGACGTACTGGGCTACAGTACGAGAACCCTGACGTAGACGGAGGATGCTGGATGCAGCGGAAATAACATGACCAGGTTCATCAAATACACTTCGAAATGTGGAAATAAATTTGGCACTATCTTGTAATAATGGATCATTTCTTTCCCACAGAGGGGAAGCCCATGCGAGAGCTTGTCCGGAAAACAAGGAAATGAGATAGGCCACTCTGGAACGATGAGTAGAGAAATTGTGAGGTTGAAGCTCAAAATGAACTGAGCATTGATTTAGAAAACCCCTGCATGTTTTGGGGTCTCCATCATGTTTTGAAGGAGTAGGCAGGTGTAGCGTGGAAGCAGTAGACACCTGGGATGGCACTGGGGAAACGGAGGAAGGCACAGGAGCATCAACAGTAGCTGTGATATTTTGCGCAGACGTTCTTTGGGAGGCTAATGCCTGGCAACATTGCAGCAATTGTTGTTGGCGAACATCCTGTTGTTCAATATGGGTAACCAGATACTGCAGCATCTCTTTAGCTGTAGGTTCCGCTCCTGGGTCTGTCATGGCCTGATCTTACTGTCACGGGCACTAGGAGTCTTTGCCCAGGATATCACCAGATGATGTTCTTACCAGAGTAATATAGCTGGTACTATGGTCCTCTGGTATCAGGGTGACAACGGAACAGGAGAATCAGCAGGTGGTGAGAGAATGCTCAAGGAAAGTCTATGACTAGCAGCAACTGGTAATGACTTAGATGGATGTACACGAGGAACCAGATGGGCAAGGAAACGTGAGGAGAGTCAGTGGTCTGCGTACAGCAAGTTGTACCACTGCTATAGTGAGGAGGAATGTCCAGGAGTAGAGAGGAGGTAGTGAGTGTCAGTGGTCTGCGTATAGCAAGTTGTACCACTGTCTATAGTAAAGGAATGGATTCCAGGTGCAAGTAGGTAACGGGGAAGTCAGTGGTCTGCGTACAGCAAGTTGTACCACTGCTTATGTGAGAGGATACATGAAACTGGTGCCAATGGGAAACAGGAGTCAGTGGTCTGCGTCAGCAAGTTGTACCACTGCTATATATATGAGAGGAGGGGCACGAGGAGATGAATGTAATGCAGAGGATACACGGGGCACACGGAACTTGATCCCACGATGATATCCCCAATACAATAATAACTGACAAGCGCTGCTTGAAGTATACAAAGTCACTAGAGCGATCCAGGTAATAGGAAACAAAGTCAATAGTAACAATAGCTTCAGTAGATAGAAGACTCCGGAGATGAACACAACACAGTCCAGACGGATATGCAATACAATAGCAAAGTCAATGGAAAGTATGCATACCGCAGTTCAGGAGAGCAGGCTGTCAAGGAGACGTGCAGGGATACCTGAACGGCTGAACGCCGGCAGGAGGAGAGACAACTGGAGGATGGAAGTGGTAATCAGGTTAATGCAGCGCACGGAAGGTAACCAGTAATCAACGGAGCAATACTCAGGAAGCAGTAGTAAGTAAAACTGGAAACATGATGTACACGGGAGAGTTGAGGCTGTCTGGAATCCGGCAGAGTAGTGGAGGCAGCAGAGGGAAGGTACGCTGAACACAGGAGAGTAGAGGCGGTCTGGAATCCGGCAGTAGTAGTGAAGGCAACGGAGGGAAGTTACGCTGAACACAGGAGAGTAGAGGTGGTCTGGAATCCGGCAGTAGTAGCGAAGGCAGCGGAGGGAATACTCGCTGAACCCAGGAGAGTAGAGACGGTCTGGAATCCGGCAGCAGTAGCAGATAGAAATCAGTGGAGAGCTGACACGCTGAACACAGGAGAGTTGAGGCGGACTGGAATCCGGCAGCAGTAGCAGATAGGAATCAGCTGAGTGCAGACACGATGAACACAGGAGAGTTGAAGTGGTCTGGAAACCACAATCGTAGTAGACAGAAATCAGCTGGAGCTGAATACACGAGGAAACACAGGAACACCTTCAGAGGCTCATGGGGAATGATACTCCAAGATTAGGCAACCAGGTAATGATCACAGGTGGTTTAAATAGGGAGGGTTGCCTGATCATCAAATCAATTAAAAGCAACAGGTACTGAAGGTTTCATAAGGGCTGCACATGCGCAGACCCTCAGGATGGCGGACGGCCACGGTTCCTGAACACAGGAGAAATGGCACTCACAGTCCGGTGAGTGACATGATCGTTCCATAATTGTTCTCCCCATGTATGCCCCTGTGTGTGTGTGTGTGTGTGTGTGTGTGTGTGTGTGTGTGTGTGTGTGTTTGTTTGTACATGTATTTAACTTTACCATTACCATTGGGTTAGCAAAGTAACTTGCTAACCAATGGTACTACTATTTGGTTATAAGATGATTGTAGTTTTCCATAACAGAATAAAAACTTGGACTTATAGTAGCCCTATCATACTTAATATATCTCAAAGTTTGTACATTTCTTTACTCCAATTAACTATCATCAATTACAGTTTACTCCTTTAATTTCATATATATTGTCACGCCTGAGGATCTGTCCCCATGTACCCAGACTATGTTGTGTCTCTGGAGCTGGAATGGTGACTATGTGGACAAAGCTGGGTGGCCTGATAATATTTCTTTGCATGTAGTGAATGGACTGGTGCAGATGGGGATTACACTAGCAGAGGAGAGCAAACAGGAACTGGATTGCTGGACTGGATTGGAACCGGAATGCTGGAAGAGGATTGCTGTAACCGGAATGCTGTGACTGGAATGTTAGAAGAGGATTGCTGGAATCAGACTTGAGCCAGAATGCAAACAGCACTGTCAGAACTGGATAAATATTAAGACTGTAGCAAGATAGATAGCAAGACTGCAAACCGCTGAGAACCAGGTTGGTGTCTGAAATACAACGTTGCACTCTCAACAGGTAAGGGCTTCAGGAAGTCCTTTTATAGTTGTTGTTGATTCCTGATTAAAGACTGCAATCAGCTGGGCAGAAGCAGCACTCTGAGTTGCTGAGATGGATCAGGTGACTATATCCAAGATGGCAGCTCCCATGGACTGGTTTTTGAGGGAATCTGAAATGGAGGCCAATATCACCTCATTGGCTGAAAGGAATCATGTGACCGAATCCAAGATGGCCATGCCCATACTCTGATTCTGGAGGGATCTCTGGAGTGGAGACAGACTGGACAGCATCTTACAGAGAGGTCTGAAACCAGCAGAGCCTGAGGAGCGCAGGGACAACTTGAAAAGGCAGCAAAGAGGTAAGTGACAGAACCTGAGAGCCTGGTGTGTGACATATATATTTAATTTTCAATTTGTCTATCTGGTGACATCATAATCAGTCATCAGTCTGTCCCATGTATTTGACTGTTTCTGTGGCCTGTTTGTTCATTTATGTAACATGTTGCATACTGTATACCAGAAATAATGGGGTGAACTGGAATGTTCCAAAAATTGTCTAAGGCTCTTGAAATACACTTTAGAAATAGGATACCAATGACTTATGAGGGACACTTGAGCACTTTTCCTTCTAACAGAGGTAGTTTTGTTTTGTATGTGTTCCTCTCACCCTCCATCTCTCCATGTATGCCTCTGACCCGTTTATTGTGTGTGTCTGCCCCTTTGTTACTACCCCCTTGTATCTACGTCCCTTTGCTCTCTCATCCCAGTTTTTGCCCCATGTATACACTTGGGGTTGCTTCCAGGTGCTCAGAACCCCCCTGCACCCGAAACACCGCCCCTGATTTTCAGGAAATTTGCAGGTGCAGGCATTTATTAAAAAATATTGTAAAACATTCCTTCATTCTAAAAATATCTTTAGTCAAAGAGTAAAGCATCTTTTTATTGATCAAATCATATTAATCTGTTACAGCTATCCTGAGAAGGTGGTAATAGAACAGGTACTGGGGTAGTACAAGTACTGCTGCAATACTTAAACAGGCATGCCAGAAAGCCTTGCATGTATACCGCCATTCTAGAGCGCCAATTTTAAAGATGCTCAGAGGGGAAGGGTCTTGCTGAGATCACTCTTCCTCTCTGAGCATAGCATGAGGCATCCATGCTGCAGAATGGGAGCAGTAGTAGTATGGTACAGGAACAGTTTAGGACAGGTGCATAACACTAGCTCTTACTGGTGACGCTGTATTGCTTTTGCAAAGGTTGTATTCAATTAAAATTTTTAGGGGGGTGGGAGGCACTTTTGTACACAGGCTCACTAAAATCATAAAACACCACAGGATAAATAATGATGACATGATTAATGACAATAATTTTTGAAGAATCTTATTAAGGGCAATTTAACAAAATCATACTAGACATCTTTATTAAAAATAATTCTTAACTCCACTTTAGTGCAAATGAGACGTAAGATAGCACTTTTCTTGTCATTTAAATAAAAGGCATACTAACTAGCCACAATAAATTTAGAGAACATCATTAACCTTGCAGTGATCCAAAATAATCATTAATTAAAATGATCTTGAGCCCGTTCAAGTTATTTGAAGAATGCATCTGCTGTCATTAAGCTTTAAATGATATTTAATGGAAATGATGTCACTTTTGCTATATAACATAATGATAATACTCTTTTCTTGCCACTAGAGAGCTCATGAAACCAGATACTTTGTCTTTGAAGTAATAAATCATCTTGTCAGAAGCTATCTTCATATTTCATTGAAGCTGCACAATTGTCTACAGAAACTAGAGACGGCTTATTTTTACCAAGTGTTTACTTTTTCCATTTTCGCTGATGTATATATTTTGCCCTTTCAAATTAAAATATACACACTTCACAAATATGTATGTAGGAAAATTGCTTAAAATAAGAACTTGGTTCTGAAAATATTTATACAAAGTTATCAGTGTTCCATATAAATGGTATATTTTCAGCCTGAGTGATGCTCATTTAGTGAAACAGTTAAATGTAGTTCAAAATATTTTTGTCACCTTTTTGTGACATTATATGAATACATTAAACATCTGGGCTTGGTTGCACCAACCCGAACGGCTTCCTAAGACAAAGATGATGGTGTTTATGTGAATGGGATTCCTCCTAAAGATGGGCAGACTAGGGTATTACATATGCAGTGACCTGCAGGGAGATTCTAATATACTAATATATTTAATATTATAAAATATAAAAACAGGATAGAGTGACTGTATTTCCTGAATACGCACATATCTGACACAAGACACCGCAAAAACATTAATTCATGCACTTATTATCTCCCGTATCGACTATTGCAATTCCCTCCTTACTGGTCTTCTCAAAGTCAGACTTGAACCCCTACATTCTATTTTGCACGCAGTGGCTAGATTGATTTTCCTTGCAAACTGTTAGTCCTCTGCTGAGCCACTCGGTCAGTCTCTACATTGGCTGCCTGCAATTCAACGAATCCAATATAAAATTCTTCTACTAACATATAAGGCCATCAACAAACTTGCACCGACATACATCTCACTTGTCTCAAAATATCTCCCAACTCGACACCTCCATTCTGCACAAGATCTACGTTTCTCTACCACTCTCATCACATCCTCCCATTCTCGGTTACAGGATTTTTTCCGGGCTGCACCCACTTTGTGGAATTCCCTCCCTTGCACAGTAACACTTTCCTCTAGTCTTCAAACCTTCAAGCGTTCACTGAAAACCCACCTCTTCAGACAAGGTTATGATATTCCTCAACCACCATCTTAATTTTACTAGATTACCCTATTACCATCCTCTACACAGCTAATGCAAGACAACAACCCTCTGACCAACACTGCCACACACACAGCCCACTCAATACTTTTACCTTTGCATTCTAGCTGGTCCATTGTGCAATATGATGTAGCACATGCCCTTGTGTTTCAAACTCCCATTGTCTTATAGATTGTAAGCTTGCGAGCAGGGTTCTCTGGGTTCTCTTACCTCTCTGTCTGTATGTATTACCCAGTATTGTCTTATTAATGTTTGCTCCTAATTGTAAAGCGCTATGGAATCTGTTGGCGCTATATAAATAAATGTTGATGATGATGTTGATGACTGGACAGATATTGCAATAATATCTTCAGCTGTTTATTATCTGGGCCTAACCAGCAATTCTTTGTGAGTAACTGTAAGAAAAAATGGTTGAAGTTGAAGACTACAGGGTGTCTGAATGCAGGCTCAGAACAGGTTGCCCGGGTCAATTTTCCACCCAGCATACACCAACGGGAGGTATGACCAGTACCCTAACCCTCCTAAAACCTGGCTAAGATCCAACTAGACCACCTTGCATTGGTTTCATCCCAATCAGTGCAGCAGTGGTGTCCGAATGCAAGCTCAAAGCAGGCTTTACAGGTCAAAGTTTTGGCCAGCATACACCAACAGGAGGTCTGACCGGGACCCTAACCCCTCTAAAACCTGGTCAAGATTCAACTGGACCACCTCGTTTTGGTTTCATCCCAATCAGTGTAGCAGTGGTGTCCGAATGCAAGCTCAGAGCAGGCTTCCCATGTCAAAGTTCTGCCAAGCGTACACCAATGGGAGGTCCAACAGGGATCCTAACTCCCCTAAAACCTGTCCAGGTTCCAACTGGAACCATTAACATTTGCTTCAGCCCAATAGCTGCAGGGGTGTCTAAATGCATAGCCGGACAGACAAACAAACAGACCATTGATTTTTATATATAAGATGTATATAACAATTTTTTTTTACAATGATACCTGCATATTTGTGTCACACTATCTAGTCATAAATGATGACCGAAGATGCTGTTTACTCACACTGACATTCATATGTCTACTAAACTATTTCCTGGTGGTAGTAGACACAGGGGTATTCAATCCTCAACTCCATAAAAAGGTTTATTTTTTATATAAAGCAAGAATTTTTCTATACTAACCCTGCCCCACCACTGTACTTCAGTGGTAGTGTAGTGCGGTTAGTGCAGTTATCTGTAGCCATTTGAGTAAAATTTTAATACAATTAGTAAAATACTATACTAGAGAATATAGTCAATTATTGCTGACGTGGAAAATTATTATTTTAATTATATAAAATATATTTATTTTTACTTTACTGTAAAATAAATGCTAATGAAACATATGGGATTAAATCATTACATGCATAATGTTTTTATCTTCCTATTTGCTTTTTTAATATGAATTGGAACTGCCATTGTGCTTACAGCTAAAATGAAATATCAATCATAGGATGCAATAGTGCTGGTGGTGCACTTCTGTTTGCTTTGAATACTCAATTCACTGCAATATGGTAATTGATTGCCTTGTCATTGGGGTTCCTATGAAACATGGTGATATCCAATTTTCAATGTTATTTTTTTTGCTATCTACTAAGAATGTTAAGGGCAGCACAGGCTACATATATACCTCCAGTGATATAATTATTATATCTGCTGGGAATGTCTCAGTGGTGGGAGAGGGTATTCTTAGATCACTGTTACACATGCTATGCAATTTGTGGTGTAGGATATCTAATGCACTGTTTTTCAATTAATTAAATCTTATTTCATCTAGTATGCAAATTTATATTGTAAAGCTTTAAAATTTGTGCACAAATATTTTAAATTGTGTTCTTAGGAGACAAGAGTTGTTTGCTTTTTATGGTTTGTAATATTATATTACTACTTATATAAATTTAAGTAAAACAGGGTATTAAAAAAATGCTAATTACAAAGGACATGAACCTGAACTAATGTTGGGGGTCCACAGGTCTATGGCTCTCTGTAGGCTGCTCTCTGGTTCCCTTAGCAGTCTCTTTCTAATTTTTAAATCTTTTGGACTCAGTACTATCTAGCGTGATCATCATGTAACATGCCAAACTCACATACTGCAGCTATCTGTCTTAGCTTTGTAACATACTGGTCAATAGTCTCAGACTGACCTTGGTCTGTGCTGGTAAAGACATATCTTTCATATTAAAAATTGCATGAAGACTGAAAATGGCTGTATAGAACAATGTTTCCCACATCTGGATCTCCAGGACTCCTAACAGTGCATGTTTTCCATGTCTCACAGTATCAAAGTGTAATTACCACCTCTGAATCTTTCCATTGTGTCAGTCAGTAACTACTACACATGTGCTCCGGCAAGAATATATGTAAAAACAAGCACTGTTAAGGGTCTCTGAGGACCGGATTTGGGAAACACTTGTGTAGAGCATCCCGAGTATCCTGCTTGTCTGCCTCAGTTATTGTGATATGCTGATAAACAACATCAAACCATCATTTATCAAAGCAAAATAGGGACAAAAGGAACAAAATAAACCACACTCCAATTCTCAAAACACTGCCAGATACACCCAGCCATGCCCACTTTCTGACCAAATATGTCCCTTTCTAGTTTAGCTCCACCCACTTCCACGAACCCCATTCAAAGTCCCCAAATCGGTATTGTACCACCAAAGTAGCTGTCCCCAATACTGAGTGTAAGGAAACATTCTTTTTAAGTTTCTTTTGCCCCCCCCTCATACAGTTCCCATTGAAAATCTCGAAACAGTCCCGATTTAAGTGGGACTGTCCTTACTTGCCTCATGATAATTAGGTCATAGTTTGGGCTGATGTTGGTGTGATTCAGGTGGGTTTAGGTGTGGTTTGGATGGATCATAAGAGCTTTTTTCTATCATGGTTTTGTTTTTTAAAATGTTGGTCAGTATGCTACTGTTATCTGCCCACTTACCAGTATTACAGCCCATTGGCAGTGACACAGGAAAACTGCAGTCATTTCCTTTCTCTGTGCCTCCCTCCAGTTTAGAGACTATAGGGCCTATGTATTAAATTGAGAAAAGCCCTATGTCTAAAACAATTGTTTTCACAGGAGTTAGGTCTTCTTTTTACTTCTATCAATGGCCTAATACTAGCGATAATACTGCCACCACTGACAGCTAGCAAGTTTTCATTGTGTTTCACTGACCCCATAGAGCTCAATGGGGACGGTGTAAAGTCTAATTTATTAAGGGACTTAAGAGACTTTTCTCCTTTATAGTTAATGCCATTTCTGCATGGCTTTAACAGAGACAGTGAATCAGTGATGAGACCGCTTATATTTCACTGGGCAGATTGCCTGAGTAAGAACAACTTTGTTGATTATTAATGAACAGTTATTAATGATCGTACATATATATTGTACAGATATATAAACATATCCAGGTAAATGGTGCCAATTTGCGCCTGAACAATCCTTGTTACAATGAAAGGAGAGCAAATGCAATTTTGATTTCCATGCAAGGAAAAAACTGTCTGCTTTATCATATATCATATAAACACATATATATATATTTTAAGCTGTGCTTTAGAGTCAAGCTAGACGTGCCCTCACCCAACTCTAAATCTGCCTATACATTTTAAACACCCCCCCAGCACAACATGGTTCTGTCAAATTGCAAAATTGTACCTTCTTGCTAGATTTACTCCTAATTCTAATTGAGGCCTGCATTATATAAAACAATTGTCATAACAGTTGTCAGGATATAACAACATATAAGTCCACTTAACGTATCTGGTAGCAGCATGTAATAAAATAGATGACATGTACACACCTCCAAACATGTCTGTCCCTGGCAGCAGGACAGGGAGCATAGCCATGTCACAATGGGGACATAACCAGATTGAAAGGGGGGTGTGGCCCCCAAGGCTGCCCAATAGAGCTCTAGGATGTCCATTAGATACCTCTCTTCCCCCAACATACCCACACAAAGAGACAGTTGGGAGGTATGCATTTAGGATGTCCAGTGACCATGAATATGAAGTTGAACAATCCCTGAAGGGTTCTCCAATTAATAAACACTTATCATTTACTCAATGCTCATTACAAGATTTACAAAAAATGTATGGAATGTTTTAGACCAATTGATAAAATGATCATAAAAATGTACTGCAATTACTTATACAGTATGTAACAATCACAAGTGTAAATTAATATACAAGTGATAACCAGTAGTGAAGATCCACAGATGAAGATAGGAAGTGAGGGATGCCCCAAAAAGATTACTCAGATAATCATCAGAGCCATTCTCAGTTGGTCATATGTTCTTTGCTCCTATATATACTGTACACTAGGACTTTTAATTAAACTATTAAAATAATGCGGTGAAGTTGAGCTTTCCCTTCTTTTAACAAAGTGCAAATTTAAACACAATAATATTTGAAAGTAAAGTAATAATAAATGATAAATAGTCTTAGGTGAGTTCAGCTGATTTAAAATTTGTTAAATCTAGAGAATATCTAATCAGAGGGCCCCATAATGAAATGTTTGGACGTTGGTGCACGTACATTGTAACTTTGCACTGCCAGTGGTTTCATCATCTGTACCCCTCAGGGAACAAAACCAGACTGCTAGGACTTCACACTTACAGGTAAGCAAGTGTTTACTCTTATCTGGTACACATATTCTGAATTTTCTACCGAACAGAGCTATTAAAAACCAATGACTATAAAATCATGTAAAGGCTTCCCAATTTCATTCACAATTAATGCTGTGAGGGTCAAATACACTAAATTTTTACATTCCTTGGATTTCACTCTGCAGTAATTGTTTCTTAACATTCCTTAGGCTGGTTACACACTGGAGAATTTTCCGACCAATGTGTTACTTACGACTGTACCTACGACTAAAGTACTGACGGGTTGGTTGATTCATGAGTACACACTATACACATTTTAAACAATTTTCGCAGGAGTAAAGCGATTTTTGTCATGCATAACATCGGCTCAAAAGGATGTGATTCCGCACACACTGAAACGGTATATGGGCTCCCTGTACCAATATGCCAAAGAAATTTAAATAAAGGGCTGAACATCACTGGCAAAAAACTCCCACAAAGTCAGATTCAGAGAAAAGAAATATGTCATCGACATTCATTCTATAACACATCTTTGTGTATATTGTATGTTTGTTCGCAACAGCACATTAACAATTTATTTTAATTGAACATATAGGTTTTACTGTCTATAATATGTAAAATCAATACATATAAATATAAGAATATTATGTCATTGTTTTTTAAAAGTAATTATATATAATAATAAGAAATCATATATAAAGTTACATGTCACTTCAGGAAATACACGATACGGTATAGAGAATATGTATTTTCATATGTGATAAAAATACATGTTGTATACATTTGCATACAGGAACACATTCATGTCATATGGAACGTTTAAAACACATTTACTATTGCATCTCCATTAAAAGCACATTATTTCAATTTGACTGACGCTCTGACACCGCACCATGTGGGAGAGGTAGAGACATCATAAATTTACATACCCACACCCAGAATGCAGTCATTGCTGAGGAACTATTGGCAGCTGGTCGAGCAATTGGTTGTGATTTCCTACACACTGCAGGATCGTAAGGCGGTTGGAATGAGATTTTTAGTTTTGCCGAGCAATCAAATGAACTGATGATCGGTGCTTTGGAGTCGACTATCGGTCATCGTGTAAGTGTACACACTACAGCAATATCTGGCCGACTGGTCAGTTTTCGGGTGTCTGACCCGATAATTGGCTGAAAAACCTATAGTGTGAACCCAGCCTTACTCTTTATAAGTGATAAACCTTTTCAGTGTCCATATTTATAAGTACCACTACTGGGCATTGACAATCAAGGGACTGAATTATCTTCGGACACATTTGTGTGTTGTATCTTCTGTGAAAAATCTCTGTGCATGCACCAGAACAGGACTTAAGCCAGTGACAACAATTGCATGCAGTTTATGTCCAAACAAAAATTATACAACTGCCTACAACCTTAATATTCATTATGTAAAGGACAGGACTTCTAAGCTTGTAATCGTTCACAAACTAACCATTTCCAAAGTTTATTTATTATCATTTTGACAGCCTGTGAATTCGAATAGCAAGTAGTTAGAAAGGGGAGCAAAGAAACTCTGTTATAGTAGATGTAATGGTAGATAGTAATTCATTTGTTGAATAGTATTAGTGAGTCATTTTCTGGTATAAACACATTCAGTAAAACACTGTCATAGTATAGTGGTGTTTATATCATTTCCCTGTGGATCAGTACAGTGCTAGTAAACATTTGTGTAAAAAAAATTGTCTCAATTTCACTATTATTATTGGACCATAATTGGTCCATCACTTGTAATAAAGTGTCTTGGGGTATACTGGTGTATCAATGTCCAATGTATCAAGAAATAGACACAATTAAGAGAGACTGTCTTTATTAGAATCATTTACGTATGCTGTTTGTTAATTAATAACAAGGGGTCTGATTCATTAAGGATCTTAGCTTGAGAAACTTCTTATTTCAGTCTCAAGGTAAGGGGTGCAAATTAGTATTTTGTTTTGCACATAAGTTAAATACTGACTGTTTTTTCATGTAGCACACACATACTTGATAGCTTATTTGTACACTGAAATTTAAAGTTGATATTTGTGTGCTACATGAAAAACAGCCAGTATTTAACTTATGTGCAAAACAAAATACTAATTTGCACCCCTCCTTGCATTGTAACATGGTTTTGTCCAGGAGACTGAATAAGAAGTTTCTCAAGTTAAGATCCTTAATGAATCAGGCCCTAAGTTGTAAAATACATTGAGTCTTCCTGGGGGAGATTTAACTCCCTTATTTGTTTTAGGTATTGTATAAAGTACTGGTACAATGGCAAAATCAGTTTAATGGTGTCACACTAGCTTACAGGGACTCCTTTGATGTTGCTTAGCTAGTTGTAAGGTATCAACTGTAGACATAACTTGAAATACAGGTATACAGCTATAAAAATCAGTAAATGGAAGTTGACAAATACAGACATTAATAAAACCACCTATCTGATGGCTTAAAAGTATATGTGGCATCCGAAGTTAACCCTCATCTCAATTTAAACCAAGCGCCTATATCCATATTAATGTGTTGGCAAATTTTGGACTAATGCTGGACTAATAATAATAAGGGCATTCTTAATTGACCTTTGTGACATTTATATCTTACCCATTAGCCTTGTCTGCCCGCATTTAAAACAAAAATCCCTACAGAAGCTAAACACCTCCCATTTAAACTTCACAAAGTCATTTGGTTTGTTTTGGTAAGATGTAAGTTCTTTCTGTAGCAAAAAAAATATTGCTGGTTAAGATGTTTAGGTAACAAATTAATGACTGTTAAAATTGGAATAGGTTTAACGGATCTGCAACATCATTTTCATTTATACATTATGAGTTTTAAGATTGCCTTTGACAGGTCCTTGAAAGTCAGTTTATGAAAATCTTTTAAGAACATGAAAGATTTAATTTCCAATTGATTAATCTGAGTCATTATTTTGTTTAACTTTTCTGTGCTTGCTCAATAAATAGCTAACAAAATCCGATACCTGCTACGTTTTTTGTTAATGTCCTGCCATTGATCTCTGTTTCTATAATTCAGAAGGGAGTTATTTATAAATGTGTGTGTCCATAGAAGCCAACTTTTTAAAATGATTGTATGTACTCATATTACCAGGTGCTCGTGTTACCCCACCATCACTCACACTATATGACCGAAAAAAGCCATCGATATGGTCAATGGCTACAGCAGTAAAAATATTGAGAGCGCTCAAGAACCCACAGCACCCACAGAGATGTCTCCTATGTGTAAATCTTTAGGTTAAATGTCACATTTTAAAATGTAAATAAAAACCTCAGATATGGTAATATATAAGGTAATAATGTTGGTATAATTAGTATCAGCTTCTTCCCATAATAAGAGTTTAGTTTTCTCGTCAGCATATGAAGGGCAAAAAGCCATTTTTAAAACTTACTTGTACCTGCTTTAAACTATATATAGGTTACACTATCTGCCCTTTGAATATCAAAGGGACGGAATAAAAAAGTGGCATTAAGAGATGTTTTAATATATAGGGTACTGAACAAGAAAAGTACCATCCCATGTCAGTGGTGGCCCACCATCATTTACCTAGTGAAATAAGCTTAACTACACTAGGAAAGGTTTATAACCCATATAGAGGAAGAATTTTTAAGATACCATTTTTTCAGCACGGAATCTACTGGATGCATAAATTGGGTGCATTGGGCCCTCATGTTATTAATCTTGGATGTAACTGCTAAGCATTTATATGAATAATTAGTAATTAATTTAATAGCTTATTTAGTAATGCTGGTATGCAGATGCAGTGTATATAAGAAAGTCACATGAGGCAAAGAACATATTCTCTTTTGAGAACCACCTGGCTTTTATGTTCACCTGAAAACTCTTTTTTAACGAATCTTTTCACTGCATTCAGTTCATGTTACATATTATTGGTCAGTGCTACAAGGGATAGTTCAGCTTCATTTTTATTAGAGATGGACGGGTCTGGTTCCCTGAGAACCGAACCCACCCGAACTTTGGGTATCCGAGTACTGAGTCGAGTAAGCTCGGTACTCTCCTGCCCACTCGGAATCCAAATCGAGGCCGAACGTCATCGTGACGTCGTCGGATCTCGGGGCTCGGTTCTCGCGATACTTGAAGATTATAAATACATGCCTCCACAGCAATCCATCGCCATTTGACAGAGGGAGAGAGCAGGGTGTAGTCACAGGCTGATTAGAGCAGGGACAGAGAATACAATATTCTTATTCCAATTGAGCTACCAAAAATAGCTAGAGAAGAGAGGAGGATAGAGGATTTCTGTTTATTTCAATATTTGGCACTCCCCAGTGCTTTTGGGGTGTCCCCCATAATTGTGCATAAATATTTCTGGCTGTCAAAATTACTATCTGTCAGTAGTATCTACCAAATAATTTTTAGCACTCCCCAGTGCTTTCAGGGTGTCCCCCATAATTGTGCATAAATATTTCTGGCTGTCAAAATTACTATCTGTCAGCAGTATCTACCAAGTAATTATTAGCACTCCCCAGTCCTTTTGGGCTGTCCCCCATAATTGTGCATAAATATTTCTGGCTGTCAAAATTACTATCTGTCAGCAGTATCTACCAAATAATTTTTAGCACTCCCCAGTCCTTTTGGGGTGTCCCCCATAATTGTGCATAAATATTTCTGTCTGTCAAAATTACGATCTGTCAGCAGTATCTACCAAATAATTTTTAGCGCTCCCCAGTGCTTTTGGGGTGTCCCCCATAATTGTGCATAGATATTTCTGGCTGTCAAAATTACTATCTGTCAGCAGTATCTACCAAATAATTTTTAGCACTCCCCAGTCCTTTTGGGGTGTCCCCCATAATTGTGCATAAATATTTCTGGCTGTCAAAATTACGATCTGTCAGCAGTATCTACCAAATAATTTTTAGCGCTCCCCAGTGCTTTTGGGGTGTCCCCCATAATTGTGCATAATTATTTCTGGCTGTCGAAATTACTATCTGTCAGCAGTATCTACCAAATAATCTTTAGCACTTCCCAGTGCTTTTGGGGTGTTCCCCATATTTGTGCATAAATATTTCTGGCTGTCAAAATTACTATCTGTCAGCAGTATCTACCAAATAATTTTTAGCACTCCCCAGTGCTTTCAGGGTGTCCCCCATAATTGTGCATAAATATTTCTGGCTGTCAAAATTACTATCTGTCAGCAGTATCTACCAAGTAATTATTAGCACTCCCCAGTCCTTTTGGGCTGTCCCCCATAATTGTGCATAAATATTTCTGGCTGTCAAAATTACTATCTGTCAGCAGTATCTACCAAATAATTTTTAGCACTCCCCAGTCCTTTTGGGGTGTCCCCCATAATTGTGCATAAATATTTCTGTCTGTCAAAATTACGATCTGTCAGCAGTATCTACCAAATAATTTTTAGCGCTCCCCAGTGCTTTTGGGGTGTCCCCCATAATTGTGCATAGATATTTCTGGCTGTCAAAATTACTATCTGTCAGCAGTATCTACCAAATAATTTTTAGCACTCCCCAGTCCTTTTGGGGTGTCCCCCATAATTGTGCATAGATATTTCTGGCTGTCAAAATTACTATCTGTCAGCAGTATCTACCAAATAATTTTTAGCACTCCCCAGTGCTTTTGGGGTGTCCCCCATAATTGTGCATAAATATTTCTGGTTGTCAAAATTACTATCTGTCAGCAGTATCTACCAAATAATATTTAGCACTCCCCAGTGCTTTTGGGGTATCCCCCATAATTGTGCATAAATATTTCTGGCTGTCAAAATTACTATCTGTCAGCAGTATCTGCCAAATAATTTTTAGCACTCCCCAGTGCTTTTGGGGTGTCCCCCATAATTGTGCATAAATATTTCTGGCTGTCAAAATTACTATCTGTCAGCAGTATCTACCAAATAATTTTTAGCACTCCCCAGTGTTTTTGGGGTGTCCCCCATAATTGTGCATAAATATTTCTGGCTGTCAAAATTACTATCTGTCAGCAGTATCTACCAAATAATTTTTAGCACTCCCCAGTGCTTTTGGGGTGTCCCCCATAATTGTGCATAAATATTTCTGGCTGTCAAAATTACTATCTGTCAGCAGTATCTGTCAAATAATTTTTAGCACTCCCCAGTGCTTTTGGGGTGTCCCCCATAATTGTGCATAAATATTTCTGGCTGTCAAAATTACTATCTGTCAGCAGTATCTACCAAATAATTTTTAGCACTCCCCAGTGCTTTTGGGGTGTCCCCCATAATTGTGCATAAATATTTCTGGCTGTCAAAATTAATATCTGTCAGCAGTATCTGCCAAATAATTTTTAGCACTCCCCAGTGCTTTTGGGGTGTCCCCCATAATTGTGCATAAATATTTCTGGCTGTCAAAATTACTATCTGTCAGCAGTATCTACCAAATAATTTTTAGCACTCCCCAGTGCTTTTGGGGTGTCCCCCATAATTGTGCATAAATATTTCTGGCTGTCAAAATTACTATCTGTCAGCAGTATCTGCCAAATAATTTTTAGCACTCCACAGTGCTTTTGGGGTGTCCCCCATAATTGTGCATAATTATTTCTGGCTGTCGAAATTACTATCTGTCAGCAGTATCTACCAAATAATCTTTAGCACTTCCCAGTGCTTTTGGGGTGTTCCCCATATTTGTGCATAAATATTTCTGGCTGTCAAAATTACTATCTGTCAGCAGTATCTACCAAATAATTTTTAGCACTCCACAGTGCTTTTGGCTCAGAATGGATTCAAAGCAGTCCACATATGATCAGAATGAGCAACCAGGTTCTGTCACCAGTCCTGATGTTAGTGTTCCCAGTACGCCATCTGGGCAAGGCGATGTCAAACTACACAGTGTTTCGAAATCAGTCCCAAAAACCGCCAAAAAATAAAAATTTACTGTGTTGAAGCGAAAAAGAAGTGTTACTGAGGAAAAGTTAAGTGCCGATAAAAAAAAAATGCCAACATGCCATTCTACGCACGCAGTGGCAAAGAGAGAATGAGGCCTTCACCTTTGGCTATTAGTGGCAGATCCCAAAAAGTTACCGATCCTACAATTGGTGCACAACTACTGTTACGCGTGAAAGCTGAGCTGCAAGATAACAGTAAGGCATTAGAGGATAATGTTTGCTCTGATTCACAAATAAACCAATCCCTGTGAAGAGTCCATCCAAGAGTGGTATGTTTAATCTTGAGCATTCTGTTAGTGTACCCATAAAGAAGGGCCCTTTCAGCAGTTCTGCTGATGTGTACCTGAACAGCCTGAGTGTAGCCGCTGATACACAAATTAAGGATGCCACTTTCGAAATAGAAGAGGATGAGGGAGAGATTTGTGGAGGTGATGAGGGCGCTAATGAGGATGTTGATGATTATGATGCAGACAGATACCAAATTGCCTTTCTCAATTTCTATTTATATTCTAGATTATATAACGGCTGAATAGTTTTCTATTTTACTCCTAGTGAAGAGGGGATCTGATGCAGACAGATACCAAACTGCCTTTGTCCATTTCTTTATATATTCGAATTTCTAGTTCTACAGTCTATGTAGGCTGCTTTTTCTTCTATTTTACTACAAGTGGATGGGAGGGGGGGGGGGTCTGATGCAGACAGATACCAAACTGCCTTTGTCCATTTCTTTATATATTCGAATTTCTAGTTCTACAGTCTATGCAGGCTGCTTTTCTTTCTATTTCACTACAAGTGGATGGGGGGGGGGTCCGATGCAGACAGATACCAAACTGCCTTTGTCCATTTCTTTGTATATTCGAATTTCTAGTTCCCCAGTCTGTGCAGGCTGCTTTTTTTATATTCAACTACAAGTAGAGGGCGGGGGGGGGGGCACAGATAGCCACCAAACTACTGTGGTCCATTTAATTTTACTTTCTAGTTCCACAGTCTGTGCAGGCTGCTTTTTTTATACTCAACTACAAGTGGAGGGCGGGGCTGGGGCATAGATAGCCACCAAACTACCGTGGTCCATTTAATTTTACTTTCTAGATTCACAGTCTGTGCAGGCTGCTTTTTTTAATATTCAACTATAAGTGTAGGGTGTAATATACACCCAACGACGATGGCTACATTGCCAATAATCAAAGATGGAGGAGGTAGACAACTAGGTTTGTCTGTATAATTTGCAGAAAAGTGTTCAAATTAAGGACGGCCTACCAGGGATTAAACTGTTTTTTTTCATAATTTATTAGCTTTAGAATTACCTCACTTATCTAAGAAACTGGTGGAGCACTAAATTAGGTTATTTTAAAAAAAAAATTATTTTTTTCGAAAATAGCAAAACAAAACCAAACAAAACCAAAACACGCAAGGGCGGTTTTGCAAAACCAAAACCAAAACCAAAACACAAAGGTAATCCAGATCCAAAACCGAATATAAAACCAAAACACGGGGGTCAGTGACCATCTCTAATTTTTATGCACATACAATGTATTATTCTTACCATCCTCACTTGTTGAGGCAATTAGTTGTTTGTCATCTACCTGTTGATGTAAGTATAACACCTAGGGGGGAAATCATTTCAGGATATATGACACGGGAGTGCATTAAAGATTTTATGGAACTATTTTGATTCACTTCATTATATATGTTACATGTGTCTATGCAGAATTTTCTTATATGTTTTTCTGATATTTAGTTTGCACCTTGTATGACAAATTACTGAGCACTATGGTACAAACCATTGTATGTTCGAATTGATTTAGTGGTTTAGTGGTATTCCATTCATTTTGTTAAAGGCTGCTGAGGTTGTTGAATCACCCTAGATCTAATTTTGTTTTGACTATTTGCAATACTGCATTGATTTTTCCATTTTGTACTATGGCAGGAAAGAAGATTCCCATTTGAACCTTTAAGGGGAAAACAAGAGATACTGTATTTCCTAATGACGTACAGCTGGATGCAGCATGAGATGTGTGCGAATGAATGTATGCATGTAAATGCAGTTTTCCATGCATGTTACTTTTCTTCCTTATATGTTTATATCTGAACAGTGGATAGAAGTAGATTAAAGTACAGCCAATCCTACTTCCCCTTGTCATTGTTCATTATCCCTTTTGTTAACAATGGTTGGCACGCTAATCTACTTCCTCATATGGATAAATTATCTGTTTGAGCTTATGCTTCCCTGCTGTCTCTTCTCTGTCTCAACTGTGGAAGTCAAATAATTGGAAGAAGTAAACTAAATTGATTAATAATGTTTTACGATGCGATTGCGATTAATACGCCACGTGTAACGACGCAATCGCTCAGATTAATAACATACACATTTACTTTCGCACTTACACTTGTAAATAGTACACAACTATTAAGGTTCCAATCCACATTTATTTATTAGTAAAATGTATTAGAAATTATTTTTTACATAGATAATATTATGGTAAAGGTATTTATGGTTCAGGTCCTCTAAAAGGTAAAGAGTTTGGTCTCATATTAAAGCTTATTTCACCCGCATTATCCCGGTTTTGACAGAGTAACGATCACATGTAGAGGTCGCAAGTTATGAGCAATATGAGATTAATACTCAAAAGCACTTTTATTATGAGTCAGTTTAAACTGGTTATTCGGTGGGAAGACACGTAGGCAACAGTTGGAGTAAGTTGCCCCCACCCTTGGAAAAGATCAAATGAACTGACCTATGACCAGCAGTCTACTGAAACATCGCTAATCCTGGACAAATGAAGACCTCTTTTAGTGCTATTTGTGTATATATTTCGTGACATCATCATTGTTTATGTTAATTGAAACTGGATATAAGCAATCTCTCTTCCTAACTACAAAGATGAACATAGACCTGGGCACAGGGAGCGCTGGCGTAATGTAATGTATTCGGTTTATACTCACCTGTTTATTGTTATGCCTTTTATACATCATCATGGCTTGCTGTAATCCTGCTATATTTTGCTATTAAATCTCTTTATGCGTTGGAACCACAATAATCACATTTAACAAAGTTTATTGGTAGTAACAAAATGAACATTACACAACTTAACAAAGTGTAGTAGAAAACAGGTGAAAAAGAAAAGCAAAATAATACTTCTGCCCACCTTGAAATATAATGAAGTGAATAAATTGTCAAACTTTCAGGGTATTGCAAGAACCCCTTGATAAAGGGATGGTGCAATGGACTGAAATGTTGAAAATACAATTCTTCACTGCTATATATATTGTCGTGTGTGGAATAAGTTCCTGTTTCCTGTATCATGGCTATTGCAAAGCCCTGGGACATACTGTTGATGTTCACCTGCACTGAGATGAGGAGCAAATCCGCATCCTCCTGTGTGCACTTCCTAGCTGAATTGCAAATTATGACCCTTTAAGTCATTATCTAGTAACAATTTAGTTCAGCAGAGAATAGAGGTATGGGCAGGCATTTCCCCAGGAGAGAAGTGGACAGGCAGAGATGGATTCAGAAGACTGAGTTAATAGGCCCTTAGGGTTACTTCAGCTACACTGCAAGTCTAATATTCACTGCCACATTCACAGTGGAACAATGTAGTTGTAGCGTGAGAGATTACTGTTATGAAACGTCTTTACCCAAATTATTTAAACTTACTGTATGTAATTTGTGCTTGTTTAAATATGTGATTATTTTCTAGATTTTTATTTATTATTACTTAATTTTTGTATTTGCTGTTTTCAAAGTAAAACTATAATGTTCCTTAGAACAATCAAACACAAATCCATTCATATTTGGAGAAGTGTGATTGTGATCTAAATAGTTCATTTTTGAAAGGGAAGAAGGAACTTTCCATATTATAAGGGTCATGGAATTACAATACAGCTAATGTATGTGTCTATAAGTCCTCCATCTGCAACCATGTGTCTTTAAAAATAAATGTGTGTTTCTAAACAGAGTCAGATTAACTATTATGGGATTTTGAAGAAATTGGTTATATTTACATATTTGGTGCCAATGATATTGCAATTTACAGTGTAAACATCTCACATTTTACAGGATAGAGTTGCTTATGTGAGTGGTCTGTGGTAATTGTATAGAGTACAAATTACTTTTTTATTTGTGGACTGATCAAAATGTAATTATGTCATGTACATATTTTTTTTTTTAAAACAAATAATCTCCATTTCTATTGAGTCCATTGTATTGAGTATTGTCAATGTCGGAAACTAAACATACCCATTATTAAAAGTAGAGTTTATTCCAAATGCATTTCCTATAAATGTTCAGTAAATCATATGGACATATGTAACTGTACATAGAAAACCAAATTTCCAAGCCTGCTAAGAATTATAATAGATTTGCCTACTCTCCCGAAATTTCTCGGAGGTTCCCTTATTTCGGTGAGTAGGCATCCTCCAAGGTCTTGGTGGCAGTGAAGCTTAATGACATGATTCGCCTCAAAAAGACTTGCCCCCGCTCTACAAAGCTGTGAATTTCGGTATTTCATAGCAGGGGGCAGGGCTACAGTGACGTGATGGCATCACCACATCCCCTCCTGCACTTGTCATCTGACCTGGTGTAGCCATGTTTTAAAAGTCAGCAAGTATGATTTCTAACCATTGGTAGGTTAAGTCATAGTGACAAATTGAAAATAAAGCTACAGGTCAAGAAAAGACAAGAATTCTGTACTTCATTCGACATAACCTTGAAAAGACATTGACATTATAGAGAGCTATACGTTTTTAAGTATTTTATGCAGTGTTCATTTACAGTCCTATCCTCAGTTTCCTCATACTTAAGAATATATATATAGTTAAAGAAAAATTGTGATCAGATTTTTTTAAAGCTTGTGTACAATTAAACATTAAGTATTATTGTAGTGTACTTGCTTAGATAAATATGCTTAGTTTGTATTATAGGTAATATTTTGGTTTGATGTTTCTCCATTTGGAATTATATTATTTGATCATCTAGATGAGGTATGTTTCAAGAGCAAATTAAGCTAAAGCCTCTACTTGACATTAATATATGTCATAGACTGGATATTGCTGAGCTGAATAATGTGTTATAGTGTTTATACTAAACTAAGTATGTCCACCGTACTCTCTTTCACTCCTCTTACCATGTTAAGAGGGAAGTGCTTTGTAACTAAACAGGCAGAGTCTGTCAGGTTGCAGAAATGCATTGTTTAGATTGGTTAATTCATACATAAGAGCAGTGCCAGTGATGTCATCTTGCCCCCCTCTGCTCTGTACTTAATGCTGCTGCTAAACTCATCTTTCTCTCACGCCGCTACTCCTCTGCCTCCCCTCTATGCCATGCCTTACACTGGCTCCCTTTCCCCTACAGAATCCTCTTAATACTCCTTGCCACCACCTACAAAGCTCTCTCCCATTCTACTGCCCCCTAACCTCCTCACTATTCACACGCCTGCCCGCTCCCTACGCTCGGCAAATGACCGCCGCCTCTCCTCCACTCTAATTACCTCTTCCCACTCCAGAATCCAAGACTTCTCCCGTGTTGCCCCCCTGCACTGGAATGACTTCCGTCGCTCCATCTGTCTCGCTCCCAATCTGTGCTCCTTCAAACAAGCACTCAAAACTCACCTGTTCCTCAAAGCCTACCAACCTTCCACCTAACCCCCTCATCTCCTCCGCCCGTTTTCCCCTCTCTCACCTGGTCCCTTTCTCTCTCCCCTTGCATCACTGCCTCCCTTTCGTGCCTGTTTCGTCCGCCCTCCCTTAGGATGTAAGCTCAAATGAGCAGGGCCCCTCTCCCCTTTTGTCTCCATACCCATTCTTCTGCTCCGTATTTACTCCATTTGTCTGCCTGGAGTTTCTGAAGCAACGGTACTTTGTGTTTACTGTTCTGTACTGTTTCACCCTGTATGGTCTACTGTTTGTACTATGTCCGACGCTGCGGATACCTTGTGGCGCCTAACAAATAAAGGATAAAAATAATGTCACAGTAGTTTAAAGAACTGCATTCTCAATTTTTGACCTCTGATCTTATGAGGTCTCTGTCCTAAATATGTGCTCTTAAACAGTGGGGTGACAATACGTATTAACAGAGCTGTAGTGGAATGTCAGTATAACTCTGAACAATGCATTTTACCTTCACTGCAGTTTACCATGGTTCATATCTTAAAAAAAAAAAAAATGGTGGTCCTTTAACCCATTGTTACCTGTATCCTGAAGTGTTAGTGTATCACTATTCTATGACACTAAAAGAGGTGGTTTACAACAGATTTTAATACATATCTCACAGAGATTTTAGAACTCCATTTTGTGTCCTAACTCACAGATTGCTCTGAACTAAAGGCTGACAGGGGCTGGCATATCATATTGGTGTTCCCCCCACAACTGCTATTATCTGACACCCACCAGTTATAAACGTAGACTTAAATACACACAAGAGAAACTTAATAACCTAACAAAAATACAAACAATTATTGATATTTATGCCATTATATTGTCATCTATTACTAAGTTCAAGTTTATTAAATATTAAATAACATATGTAAAAATCATACTTTAATTACAGCTTTCCTTTAGGGCAGAGTCAATTACATTTTCTATATAAACTGATTTTGAAATTATCTCCCTGCATCTCCGGGGAGGTAAGAAGTACCTATCACGGGAAGGAACCCGGAGAAGGATACAACAGCTCTACTGTAGGGAGCTGCACCGCTACACACCGCTACACACCGCTACACACCGCTACACAAACTGAGTTTATCTTCTTGATTTTATTACAAAAAAACTTTTTGCATAACAATCAATGAAATATAGTATGAAACTGATCCCACAATACTAAGGATTTGAACGCAATAGGGACAAGATCTTTCAAACTTGGGACTTGCACACAATTGAACATATTCCATATTGATTGATGCTACTGGACAATTGAATATAGACTCTTTGTTGGAATTATAACCATTGTTATTGGACTACTCATATGGGATCTTTGAATATATGTAATATATCACTATTATTTTTCTGACTCCATGTTTATACTTTAAAGAAAGCTGTTTCATTACAGCATTGAATGCTTGCATGAACCCTTACACAATGAAGGCTTATAGCCACTTTCACCCTCACTTAGCTGGTATTTGAGTTTCAGCTTATGTGTTAGAATTTATATTAATGTATATATGCATTAGAGATCCACACATTTAAGTTTTGGCAAGAACTATTTTTCAACTGTGTTATAAATCTGTTTGTGTGTGATTGTCAATAAAAGAACCATTTTTTTTATTGTACCAATTGGAGCTTACACTATTGACATGTGCATATAGATCACATATAATTGCATAACTTCCCTTCGCCCAGGAACCATACCTCTACTCATATCTATTTATCCTCAGAGCATAGGGAACTCCCTCTGTAACCCAATAGGTTCCATTTAGTGGTAGCACACATATTTCTTAAGGAAGCATGGCTAACCCCAACCATTATATATGAGCATTGAATGTGCATAGATAGTCAAATAAATAGGCAAAATGAATCCAGCCGGCGTTTCTGTTAAATGGTCCATATGTATGACACTTGGCTAACAATATTCATTCAATGAAATAATGCTTGTTTTCACTGTTTCTAATAATGTAAAAAAAAGAACTTGGTTAGCCACTTTTACCCTCACTTAGCTGGTATTTGAGCTTCAGCTTATGTGTTTGAACTCCGTCCTTAAATCATCTTTCATTCATCCCTTCGGTTGCTAGGCAACTGTTACAATGTTGTTGCTCAAACAGATTACATATTAGGCAGGAGCTATTGATGCATTTCCAGTTTTATTTTATTTGCTAATCAATATGTGCAAATTGAGGTGAAAACTATATAATGAATTTGTTGTATTTGAGACATTAAATTACATGCGCAGTTCTGCAATGCAGAAAAGTCAAAGAGATTTATGCAGACTCTGCACATGGTAATATGGGAAATGAAGAGATGTAAACAATGCTAGCCATGGAGTGGATTTACTGTACAATACTGAAAGCATCCAGCAGTGTCCGTGTCACAGTAAGCACATTTTCTGCTCCCATTTTTCTACTTTTTTTTATTCATTATCCTGTACTGGATTAATGAATTGATGTTACAAAGAAGAACAACTTTAATATTGATTCATTCATTCAGGTCTGGATAAGGCCCATGCAGGTATAACATGATTACAGTACTATAACATTTGCGCATTTCGGAATGACTTCATGTGGAGAAACATGGACTTCCTGCTAATTGCTCTGGGCTATTGATCACCTATTTGCAATCACAAGCTCTCTTGGAAACAGCTATTTTGGTGTCATCCATAAAATGGATTAATTCAAACCGCTAGAGCGGTGGTTCCCAAAGTGTGCGCCGCGGCTCCCAGGGGTGCCGCGGCGCTGTCACTGGGGTGCCGCGGGCCAGCCCTAGAAAAAAGAAAGCAAACAGAAACACTTACCAATCCGCGCGGCACTAGGACCCAGCAGCCTCCTCTCTCCCACAGCTGTCACTGAATATCGACGTCAGTGACAGCTGCGCGAGAGAGGAGGCTGCAGGGTCCTAGCGCCACGCGGATTGGTAAGTTTCTGTTTGCTTTCTTTTTTTCTATAGCTGGCGCCTGGCAGGGGAGGAGGAGGACAGATGGCAGAGGAAGAGGACAGATGGCAGAGGAGGGGACAGATGGCAGAGGAGGGGGATAGATGGCAGAGGAGGGGAACAGCATGAGAGAGGGCAGAGGAGGGGGACAGATGGCAGAGGAGGGGGACAGAGAGCAGAGGAGGGGGACAGAGAGCAGAGGAGGGGGACAGCGTGAGAGAGGGCAGAGGAGGGGGACAGATGGCAGAGGAGAGGGACAGATGGCAGAGGAGGGGGACAGATGGCAGAATAGGGGGACAGATGGCAGAGGAGGGGGACAGATGGCAGAGGAGGGGGACAGATGGCAGAGGAGGGGGACAGAGAGCAGAGAAGGGGGACAGAGGGCAGAGGAGGGGAACAGAGAGCAGAGGAGGAGGGCAGATGGCAGAGAAGGAGGGCAGATGGCAGAGGAGGGGGGCAGATGGCAGAGGAGGGTGACAGCGTGAGAGAGGGCAGAGGAAGGTGACAGCGTGAGAGAGGGCAGAGGAGGGTGACAGCGTGAGAGAGGGCAGAGGAGGGTGACAGCGTGAGAGATGGCAGAGGAGGGTGACAGCATGAGAGAGGGCAGAGGAGGGGGACAGAGGGCAGAGGAGGGGGACAGCGTGACAGAGGGCAGAGGAGGGGACAGAGGGCAGAGGGGGCAACGTGAGAGAGGGCAGTGTGCCTGGATGCAGAGGGGGCAGTGTGCCTGGATGCAGAGGGGGCAGTGTGCCTGGTTGCAGAGGGGGCAGTGTGCCTGGTTGCAGAGGGGGCAGTGTGCCTGGTTGCAGAGGGGGCAGTGTGCCTGGTTGCAGAGGGGGCAGTGTGCCTGGATGCAGAGGGGGCAGAGTGTCTAGATGCAGAGGGGCATTTTTGCATACAACTAAATAAGTATTTCTGTCGTGACCTAAATACTTATTACAATATTTTGACCCAACTACTTCTAAAACAGGACTGCTCAGTAATTATTTTGGAGGGGTGCCTTGAAAAAATTTGGAGACTCTAAGGGTGCCGCGAACTGCAAAAGTTTGGGAATAATATTTGTGATCCAGCCTTAAAACGGCAATTGTGATGCATATTGTGACCTTAGTATCAACCGCAATAAGCAAATCCTAGAGAGCCTCAAAGGGTTCGTTCTTGGATTTAGAATAAAGGAGATGTCCATCAAGGATATTTTGCACAGTACTCTTTCCATCACTTCTGCTTTATCAGCAGAACAACAGTTACAATGCCCAATAATTTTCTGGAAATCTCATTTGTGAAAAATTAGTAGCAAAGGAAATACAGCCACAAGCAAGTTAAAGGCCGTGATACTCTATTATACCCCTATATACAGAGCAGCTATATTGATAAATAGGAGCTATTGGTGAGGGAAGTACAACTCTGTCAGTTGTTTGAAAGTTGAAAAGGAGGACTGGAGTAAACCCCAGAGTGATAGAGAAAGAGACAAAGTGAGAAGAAGGAAAAGATCTATTTAAAAGAAAGAGACAACTAGAGTCCTGACTGGAAAAAAAACATTTTGCTGATTGTTATATGGATAAGTAGCCTCTTATTATTTGTTTTTTGATTTACCGGGGCTGTGTAATATACCAGTAGTCAATCAGGGACTAGGTGGGGAGGCCTGAAGATTGTAATATAGAAGAACCCTGTTGCTGGAGTGAGATACTATTAACAAGGGATTAGTTTAGTTATGGAACAGAGACTGAATTCTATATGCATATGATAAACTGTGCAGGCTACCTCACTATCCTTTCAGCCACATATAAGCGAATTTCAGAAACCTGCGGTGTGAGAAGCCTACAATATTGAAGTGACTATACGGTTCTGTCTAAGGGAGAGATGATGAAATCCAAAGTGTAAACATGTGTCATTTTAATGGTGGGAAAAGAGAAGTCTACTAGAACCTGTGTTATGCGGGGAAAAATAGTATAACTACAGGAGATTTATTGTAATACTGGGTCAAACCAATTTGTTTATTGGCTGTAAAACTCATTGGTCAACCAGAGAGATAGAAGGAGAGAATCATATTGGAACTGCCTTCTGAAAAAACTGCATAATCATTTATGTCTATTTATGTTGTTGAACGTATTTCATGCTAATTGTTTTATTATTATTATTCATCTTTATTTATATGGCACCACAAAATGTCTGAGGCACCGTACAGGAAAAATAGGACAGTACAAGGTAAAATAGAACGCTAAAATTAACAAATAACACTATAACTCAGGTAGCTCAAAGCACAGCTAAAAAGAAGGCTAAAAGGGTGAGGGTGAGGGATATTCAGCATAATCTGGAAACCTGTGCCCAAGAGGGTGGAAGCAGCTAACAGGTTAAGAGCCACTGAAGGGTGCAGAGAAAAGCAAGAGAGGAGTCAGTGTGCAGAAGGCCCAAAACGGAGGTGGGCAGAGTAGCTGGAGAGCAAAGTTGAAGTGGAGGAAACAGGAGGAGAGAGCGCCCTGCTCAAAGGAGCTTACAATCTAAGGGAGGGGCAGACATCCCAAAGACACAAGGGGTAAAACGGGGGCAGAGTTTCTTGGAGCTAAAGTGGAAGGGGGAAAAAGGTATGGGAGAGAGAGGTAACTGAAAAAGTGGGTAGTTAAGCGAATCACTGATAGGCTAGAAAAGGTGGGTTTTTAATGCCCGTTTGAAACTACACAGATTGGGGGAAGTTCTTATAGAGTGAAGGAGATTATTCCAATGGAGGGGGGCAACGCAGGAGAAGTCTTGAGTACGTGAGTGAGAAAAGGTAATCAGAATGCTTGATATTAGTTATATTTGCCAGATAATCCTAGTTTAAAAAGAGGTACTTCTTAGCTGTAGGATAATGGAGTGGAAAGTATATATAAGTATGATAGTATAGGTATTAGATAGTACAATTTATTGATTATATACAATTGTTTGTTTAAGCTACAAATTATATTTTTGATTCAAAATACAAGAAAATTCCTTTAGAAACTTAAACATCCCTACATATATAAAAGAAGAAGTTTGTTTCTTTGTTGGCGAATATCTTCCACTGCTCAACAATGGCACAAAATGTCAGAGGGACAAATATTGAAAACATAATTTTTCAATTGTGAACAATTGTTTGACTGCTGGAAGGAAAACTTACTACAACACGACATAGCAACAACACAACAAAGCAACAAATCTTATTTTCTAAATGGCATTTTTGGTCTATTACCAATAATTTGCTAATATAAAGAAAATGCTATGCATTGCAAATCGGACCTGCGTAAAGCTGGGTGACCCTGCTTGTTACTAATAAATGTGCAAGTGTGGCTTCTAAAGATAATTTCCGTATGATATTATTCATGTTACTTTGTGTGTGCCTTTGGTCCAGTGAATGGGAGCGGGGGGTTTTTTTGGTCTCCCTTTGGTGTTGCTGCAACATGGACACTACCCAATGGAGACCCTTCGGTAATCAGACCAAGGTGGAAGCACTGTATGATCCGGAATAGCAGGTGCTGAATTAATTTACACACCACACACACAAATTGATATATACACCCTAATCGGGAAAAGTGCTTTTTCACAGAGATTGTTGTCAGTTGGGAAGGAAGAGTATATATATATATATATATATATATATATATATATATATATATATATATATATACACATATATATATATATATATATATATATATATATATATACACATATATATATATATACACATATATATGTGTGTATGTGGGTATATATATGTGTGTGTACATATGTGTTCATATATGTATGTATATATATATATATATATATATATATATATATATATATATATATATATATATATGGCTAAATCATCCTGGCCAGATTTTTCTGGGAGGAAGCTGTAGGACTCATGGTTAAATATGTTATTGCTTTATTGTTTTCTAAAGTTAAATCTATTAGATCAAAAACTCAGCTTTATTATATCTCATTTGTCTCTGGTATATTTAAATCTCTATTAGTCTAATCAGTATAAATCAGTTACAGATTTTTACTAACAATTTTAAGGTAAAACAGATGCACCTTTTTCTTCTTACACTGACTGCTTGTTTTACCTTATATTATTTATTTGCCAGTAGACAGATTTCATTTCAGTGCTTTTATACTGCAGGTTGAACTGCACAGGTGGGCAAAGCTTGCAGCAATCAGTTCCATCAAAACCCATCTTCTGTGATCATTTGCCTTTTGGCAAGTTCTAATTATAGGCTTATAATATATAAAAATACAGTGAAGTGTGACTAATTTCATCAAGCTAATAAGAATCACAATGTGAAGGACTATGACAGAGTAAGACGGTGGCAAAACAGAATTAAAGTAAATATTTGCAGTACTATGAGGCTGTAGGTCTCATTGACAATTGAGTGGATATAACTCTGTTTCACTCGAGATTTACCATTGACCATTTTGGTGTTTTTCATTTTTAATATTTTTATTTTTTATTTTTATGTATACATATTTTAACTTTTTTCATGCATTGTGTGGGTTTATTTATGTCTGCAGACTTTTGTAAATTGTATGTTTTGTTCCACTTACGCTACCAATTACACACTGTTTACATTATCAATGGTCTTCTATACATCTTGTTTATAGCGCCGGGGATCTTTGTTGTTAGGGATTAATGTACGCTCATCTCAGCTGAATGCCACTTATCACATATTGCTTATGGAGTTGTTCATTAACCAGTAGTAAGCAACAGTCAACAGTCAGCTGCAAGTTTAGGGAGTCTATTTATCAAGGAGCCTCCGTTATGAAGATTTTCTATTTTATCGTAGTGATAGAAAATCTTCACTTGTCATAATTTACTTAAAAAACAGTGTCACCGGGGCAGTTAAGTGATGCTCAGCTCCCTGGCGACATTGGCTGGTAGCGGTAAGAGGAGGTTTACCGCTTGCCAGACCAATCTGGTGTCAATCTGCACATACATGAGCTGGTTTGCCAACTAGCACATGCCAAATTGAACTGATTAACTAAACAAAAATATAATAAGCAAAAAAACAAAACTATATTAATAAAATGCATTTTTTTTCTGTGGTTGGGCTCTGCTATCGTCATTCTGAGTTGGAGGCAGCAAATGAAAGACAGCGGCGGTACTTGTACTGTCACTGTCCTTGTTAAAAAGGCTGCTACCGTCGCTAGCGGCCTGATGACTATGATAAATAGGACTTCAGGGTTTATCTTACTTTAATAAATAAATCCCTTAAACTCTGAGGTGTACTATAATGTGACTACTATACACAAGCTAGTGATGGTCCTCTTAAAAAAATGCAATACCTTGTAAAATATTGTATATTTAGCCTCCAGTCTATTGCTGTGAGACATAACCTGACCCTAGATGCCCGATATGCCACTTTGTCCAGGTGCAGTGGTTATTGGAAAAATAAAATAGTCCAAAATCATCTAATCAAGCCACACCTGGCACAGTGTGAAAGCGGGATAATAATTAAACTCCCATTGCTGGTGGAGAAAATAATAGTCCATCTCCTAGTTCTGGGGGGCAATAACAAGGTCCAATATCCTATCTGGTGTGATGAGAGGCCGGGAATGTAATTCAATGAACTTCCTGAGGGGGAGACTCCCCTGTGTTCTTTGGGTAATAGACCTATTTGTTCTTCAGATGTAGGAAGAAAGGACATTGTAATAGCCTACAGCACAGTCTCCCTGGTGTGGTGATAACCTAGGGTACAGTAACGATAAGGGTACAGTAACGATAATATAAAGATGCCTAAGGCCTTCCATATACCCCATAAAATTGGTGTAATACTTACTTGTATACAAATGTATTGGTCACCATTACCTAAATAAAAACATACTGTTAATAAAGAATTTTAATAATATAGCCCCATGTTGTCTTTACCTACCCATGTACTTTGCATAGTCAAGAACTGCCCATGTCCCTGTCTATCTTCAGTCATAAGTTTTACTGTTCAAGTTTGAGGATGAGGGCATAAGCTGATATATGTAACAAAGATATATGTCAAAGGATTTGGAACAGGAAACAAATAAGTTTAGAGAGATTATAGAAGTCTGTAGAAGGACTGACGGAGATATGAGATATTCAAGAAATTTGCCTAAATGCATGTGTTTGTAATTAAAAACAAATAATTGATATAGCTGAACTAGTAGTATTAGTACTAGCTGAACTTTCATGGAGGGAAATCCCTGACAACAATGGTCAAAGTGGGGGTGTATACAGTGGTATGCTATAGCGCAGCCTCTCCTACTGCCTTCATTGTACAACTTGAAGATTCCATTGACTACCATTCACATTACATTTTTCTTCCTTTCCATACTGCCACTTCTAAATTTCCTCTTCGACCACTGTATATTAGCATCATCGACAACAACATTTATTAATATTGCGCCAGCAAATTCCGTAGCACTTCACAATTGGGGCCATATATATATATATATATATATATATATATATATATATATATATATTCATCACATTCATCAGCTTAATAATTTAGCTTGAAAAAGCAAAACTCTAAAGCAACCGAGAGATGCATATAGCATTATACTTATTTCATCATACATCATTTAATACTATAACATTACAATGTAAAACATTTAACACTTCAAATGAGTGCAATGTATCTTTGAGGCAGCTTAATCTCTAGCCTGGGGTACCTTCTGAGAAGATAATCAAGCTTAAGGTCATTTCAGTTACATGATAGTTACTATTAAATTGCACTAGTGTTTTACTTAACACAACCTGATCAGTAGCCACATAAGATGTTCACTACAGATTAAAGCTTGCTGCAATAATTGGTCACTTTGTTGAAGGGTCCAATATTTGCATATGCACTTTGCTCCGTCTTCTTGTAAATGTCGCTGTCCTTACATATAATACACTAGCATAGTTGATGATACTCATATTTAATGGGGCTATTTCACAAACTTGGATACCTTACAACATTATCCATTTCACCTAGTACATAACTGTTTATTTTCATTCTTTCTAATTACTTTCAAGATCCAGAAACCTCAATTGAATAAGTAAATTTAAAAATCTACAGAATTTATGACATTATGTGTGTATGTGTGTGGGGTGGTTACTGATAATGGAAAAATAAAGAGGAAGAATGGGAGCTGAGCAATATGTGATGCTAAAATGTACAAAACTAGTTTTATTAAGTTTAGATTAAATGAAAAATAATAATAATTAACAAATATTTCAAATATTAAAGGTAATGGTGTACATAGAGGGTAGAAGACCACTATACATAAATAGTGTTTGGGGTCATCACTCAATCACAACAAAAACAGCCTCTTGTATAGAAAAATATATACTGTGCACTGCAGTACAATGTAGAATATATAAAAAATAATATATAGAAAAACTAAAATTATATTGATGAAATAATTTCAAACATCTATTAGACAAAAAAAATGCATTAAAAAAACTGAAAAATTGCTTTCCAAGGGAAGTTTCAATTTGTGTCAATGTTATGACGAGAATCTCTGTCCATAGAGGAGTGAGGATAAATGAGCATTGTTTTCTATCGTAATTGCCATCAAAGTGAGCAGCTGGACATCGCGGTGATGTCTGCATGTCACATCACCGGCAATTGAATCTCACCCTTAGAGTTCATCTTTAGCCCCAACCATATCGCTACAAAAAATTCACAAAACTGTCATTGGACTTTGCTATTATATTTTTGTTAACCCCTGCCCCACCCCTTCCATTTCCCTCTGTACATATCAATAATTGTTAGAGATGTTCACTGACCCCCTGTTCTAGTTTTGATTTTGGTTTTGGACCTGGATTCACTTTGTGCTTTGGTTTTGATTTTGGTTTTGGCAAAACCGTGCACAATACACACCGCATCAAATCAATAGACATAAAGCAAAAGAGCTATAGCATTTAAAACTGCAAAATAACCTATAATCATCTGCTAAATGCACTAGCACTTAAGTATATTGTCTGTACCGCTTCAATTGCAATCTCCACCCCCCCCTTCTTTTCTCCTTCTCCCACACCCCTTTTCTCTCCACTCTAGGCATCCCGGATTGCCCTACGGCAAAAACGACACAAAAAACTACATCCATGGGATTTGGAACGCCCGGAGCATCCATAACGGCAGCAACAACCACCAGAACACATAAATCAAGCGCAGACATCCAAGTTAAACACCCTAAAATGGGTCTCTGCCACCTATGCTACTGAGGATATTGATGAGGACAGTGTTGTGGGTGTGGACTGCAGGAGTCAGGACCTAGCTGACAGATGGGACCTAGCTTATGATGGACTGCTTGTTGTTATTATTTACCATAGGTTTCCAATTTTTCCAATAGCTTGCCATAAACTCACTTCAAATGGCGTAACATGGATGAGGTTCCTAGATGGTTAAGGTCCCTACCTCGACTGACTATGGCTTTACATATGCAACAAATGGCTAGACAACTGTTGTCAGGATTTGGGTAAAATTAATTCCACACATAAGAGGTGGATTTTTTGGTCTTATATCCAGGCATGATAATGGCCTTCTTCTTATCACGTGAAAGGACTGCTTCCACCGGTGCAGGACAAGATCAACCTCATCAACATCCTCATTAGTGCCCTTGTCGGCTACACAAATATCCCTCTCATACTGTTGCAATTCCAAAGTGACATCCTCAATTTGTGTATCACTTGGGCTGTTCATACACACATCTGCAAAAATGCTGAAAGGGGCCTTCTTTATGGGTACACTATCAGAATGGTCAAGATTACACATTGCACTCATGGATAGACTTTCCTCAGGGATTTGTGTCATTTCTGAATCTGAACATACATTTTCCTCTAATGCCTTACTGTTTTCTTCAAGCTCGGCTTTTACTTAAGTAAAAGTAAAAGTATTTGGACACCACTTTTTTAGTCCGAATGACAAGGTCTTGCTTGGTCACGACTGACCTCACAAGAAGATGCCTCAGTGACAGTTGCATAACTAGCACTCATAGAGAAAGGCCAAGGCCTCACTCTTTCCTTGCCACTGCATGTGTAGAATGGCATGTTGGCAATATTATTTTTCTCTGCAAATAACTTTGCCTGGATTTCAGGTCTTTTTATCTTGACCAAGGTGAAAGGTGTTTTTTTTACATTTTTGTTTCCCTGACTTACAAACACTATGCACTTTAACATAGGCTTTACCAGATGACGTAGAGGGATTACTGTCATCATGACTGGTGTCAGCAGCTGCTTGATGCTCCTGCTTTTCTGTGTACTGCTGTGAATCCATTTTGATAACACAGTACAATTTGACTGAAAATTCAGAAGACCAAGCTTTTCAGTCCTACTATTTCTTTTTCAGCAATGACAATTAGCAATGGAGCAATGGCGCTCTCCTCTTTATGTGTTATCAATAAAACACAGTACAATGTGACTGCAGATTTACACCAAGACTGCCAGCTCTATTATTTGTATTTCAGCAATGACAATTAGCAATGGAGCTCTCATCTTTGTGTGTTACCTAAATAGCACAGTACAATGTGACTGCAGATTCACACCAAGACTGCCAGCCCTATTATTTGTATTTCAGCAATGACAATTAGCAATGGAGCAATGGAGCTCTCCTGAATATCAGTGGAGACTTTGGTGAACACTTCTACCCCTCATCTTTCTTTTCTACCTATGACGCTGCCCAACTGCTCTAGAGATTGCTAAAAACTGTCCTACCCCTTCTGTGTCCCTCTGTGAAATGGCACTGGATCGCCGTGGAGAGCGGTACTTATAGAATCCAAAACTCGTGAGATCCGATGACTTAACAATGTCGTTTTCAATTCCGAGGGCGCGCGAAAGTACCGAGCCTACTTGACTCGGTTTTCGGATCTGCTGAGTTCGGGTATTTTTGGTTCTCGGGGAACCGAACCTAAGCATCTCTAATAATTATGTCATTTCTTTGACCTATCTGAGGCAAATTATGGGTCTGAGGTACTTTACTTTGATATGCCAATGTATATACTCATCCATATTTATTTTGTGGAAAACTGTCTACTGATTTGTAAAGAACATTAAAATTATTGATAAAGAAAAAAAATGAATGGGGATGCAGCTGTAATCTAAATTCTGCAACTCTGTATTAGCATATTTAAGGTACAATTTACAAAGCCATAAGAATACACAGAACCCCTTTCCAGTTTAGTACAAGAGCAGAGAGGCTGATGCTTGCTTTATGATAAAATAAAGAAGTGAGAGTGCATACAAAACAGAATGCTATAGCTGCAGCTCATTGTAATATAGGATCTCTCCTGCTTATGTGCCTAGTCACACTATAAGCATACTAACAATCGTCTTTAAACCTTCCATGGTAAACCTATCACCAGAGTGTCACTGTGCAGTACCTGACTAAATGATCACTAACATTAAAGTATGACTTATAACAGCTAAAATCTGACCTCTATTTTTTCAAGCTCTGTTTAATATTGGATCAACTTGTGTTTTTGGTTTGGTGGCCCTTTAGCATTTTAGGGGGCGTGTTTGCAGGTTATATGGTACCTCAACATCGTGGATTCCTCCTCGCACCTCTACGGGGGAAGGCAAAGAGAAATCTGTGATGTTAGATCGCTGTGGAGTGGCTCCAAAAGGACCGTAGAACTGCTTTTTTTTAATAAAATGTTTTATTAGTGTCATCAAACATAAACAGATAGAACAGAATCAAAAGATCAGGAATCTGACATTTGAAAATAGTATCTGCATTAAATACAGTTCATAGAAACAGAGAACTGTTCTTTTTTAAATTTGTCTCGTGCCCATCACTTGCAGCAAATAATACTGCTGGCCTAACAATAACTTACTGCATGGCACATAAACCGCTTTTTAATATTTTCACAGCTTTGCTGAAATCCATTATAGCTTTAGCTGATACTCTCTCATTTTCAGAAAATCTCAATATATTTTAATGCCTTCACTAATACTTTCAGTACAATGATTTGTAATTACTTTGCAAGTATCTCATTTTCTTACACTCCACTGTAATGCAATATTAAAACAGTGAATGGCTTTTAAAACTATTTGCAGAGTGTACACATTTGGAAAATCCAACAGCTTAGTAATAGATTTTTGCTGAAGTGAAAAGACACATTTCAATAACAGCATATATTATATTTTTCAAAGGTATACGATTGAAGTTCAAATGGATACAAAAGGTGAACTGAAATTAATACCTGACATGAAAACTCTAAGCAAAAGAGTTGTATAGAATATGTAGGAAAATGGATGGTTATTGCTACCCTAGATCAGTCCTAGTATGTTACAGTGGTCATAACTACGACAATTCTCAGATTCCTTAGGAAAACTGGCTGGTAATGGTAAGACTCAATTTATCGAGCCATTCTCGGAAGATGGGTTCATGTGGAGCCATTCAGCTGGTTTTGACAGCTTGGACTTGTCACCAAATATTTCAAGATATTTCAAGTTTATACTATTCTAATTCTTGATTGACCATGTTACTGCACTGAGCTCCTTGACCAGTTAGGTGACAACAACATGTACAACACCTTGCTTAATGGTTTTTTTTAAAAGAAATTATGACATATTTATGAAGGCCTCCAGCTTGCCTTAATATATAATATGATAATAAAGTATTACAATTTATGACTCTATGCCACCTGGGTTGCCCTAACAGGTACACCATTGCAAAGACACATAAGGATCTACAGCTGCCACTAGCCATTTAGACATCTATTAGTTCATTTAGGGGGTCTCTGGGGGTCTCTACTTCAGCCCTTAGGGCTCTCTCTCTCTCTCTCTCTCTCGTTCTTTGTCTCTCTCTCTCCCTCTCTCTCTCTCTCTCTCTCTCTCTCTCTATATATATATATATATATATATATATATATATGTATAAATATATATATATATATATATATATATATATATATATATATGCGTGAATATATATATATATATATATATATATATATATATATATATATATAGGTTTTTGCAACAATTTGTTCAAGCTATGCCTTTTAGAGAGATACTGAGCCTCTAAATTAAAATTCTCCATACAATGCTCTCAGTCAAAGATGATCTGGTTATGGCATTAATTTATATTAAGAGTCTCGGCCTTTTGGCTAAGATCAAGTGAGTACCTGTCTGAGTAAGGCCTCGCCCAACCTGAAAAGACCATGGAAAAGCTTGGTCTGGCCAGAAGGCCGGTAGCTTGGAAGCCTGAGTTTAAAAAGTGCCCCTGGAGTGGTGACCCAGGGGTGCCGGATATCACTTGAGGTTTAAATCATCCTCACTTGACACGAAGGCACAGAGCACAATCTCACTTCCAGCTACCACCACCTTTTCTTGCCCCGGCCTTTTGGCTGGGCAGGAACAATTTTTAACATCTCGGCCGAAAGGCTGGGGCCGTTATGCACGGCACTATTTATTTTCTACACCGTTTTGTCACTTGGCCTTTTTTATGTTTTTGCTCACTTGGATTGGATGGGTTTGCGGCATCCCTTATGGGTCCGATCCCCTGATGATCTAGGGGAGGTGGTGTGGCCCCAGTGGCTCCCATCTCCCTGAACCCCTCTGAGGTCTCCCCTTTTGGGGGGAGGCAGAAGAACTGGTGCCTTGGGGTAAAACCCTTGGCAAAAGGGACCCCCTAGCCTTGCGGTGAAGGGGGTCTGAAGACCCTTGCCCCCTAAGGGTCCTTATGGTTCTGGGGGTCGGGGATCAAGGGACCCTTCCTCTTCTGAGAAGGGGGTCTGAACCCGCAACCTTGTGCACGTTTTTTTATTTGGGTTTTCTCACTTATTTTTTCGAGCACTAGGACACGAAAGCACGCTCAAGGCTTTAAAAAAAATTAATTAATTTATATTAAGGGTGTGTACACTACTTTCCTCATTCTAATGGAATAATTTGCGCAAAAATAATTGCTGGCATCAGGTCATGCTGGTTTTTTGCTTGATTTTTTGCTGGACCTCACAAGACTATAATTGATTCTAAACTGTTTTAAGTTTGAATAACTGTTTTTCCACAAATCTCAACCATGGCAAAGGGGTCAAACCAGAGCTGATATAAAGTGGGGAGCGGGGTGCACATGTCCCGGGCTCTCCTCTCTCTGGGGGCTACCTGAACCTGATACTCCCGGTTTGGGTCAGAATTTCTGTAAGCTGGAACACAAATAAGAGGCAGCATGCAGACTTACCAAGGAACCACAGCAGCTAACTTCCGTATGGTTGTCCCTGTCCCCACCTCTACTTCCCCCCCATATATACCTCCATTGGCCAAACCCAGTGGAAGGCAAAATGACCTAAATGGCAGGGGACAATGACTTATTCAGGTCAGCACAGCCATCTGTGTTTAATCCTTGCCCTTCACTGTCTCCATTTTTTCCTCCTCATGTTTGCTGCCACCCCCTGTCCATGTGTGCCTCTGCCAATCTACCCATGTGTGCTTCTGCCAATCCCCTTTGTGTTAATGCATCTCTGTCTCCTTTTTGTGTGTCTGTTGCATTCTCTCTCCACCTTTGTGTGTTTGTCTCCCTGTCTCTAATTTTGCATATGTACTAATGTCTCCCTCTCTAGCTCCATATGTGTATTTTTCTTTATCTATACATTATGAGTGCATGTCCATTTCTCTCTTCTCTTTGTGTGCATGTCTAATATCATACCATTTGTTCCCCCTTCGTTTTCTCACATCTGCTCCGACTGTCCTCTTCACCACACCATCTAAACCCGTGTATTATACTTCTACCCTCTTCACACTTTTCCTTCCTCCTGAATGTGTTAAGAAGTCTGGTGGCTGCCTATCAGAAGTGCCATGGAGGAACAGGGGCACAACCATCTCCAATGCCACATAATTTATGTGAGGATGATAGATATATATATATATATATATATATATATATATATATATATATATATATATAATTTAAGACAATAAAAGTCTGTAGAGTCCCCTAGGATCTGGGTCAAACTTGGCATCTTCGCTTACTCATTTTTTTTGCATGCAAGATTTTGAAAATAACTTCATTTTACTGTGCTTCTCCAGATAGATTTTTTTGTGATTGGATTCCTGCAGCTCTAGCAGGTAGTTGTGGCCTACTTGGCTGAAGGGGCACCTTTCCAGCAAATTATAATTACTATCTAGTTAACCTATAGTACAGAGTCTTTGTGTGACCTACAATCGCCTACCTTTCACAAAAATGATTACTTCTAATGTACCTCCACATTATTCTTAATTTTCCATTTTGTTTGTGTTCCAACTAGAGATGTTCACTGACCCCTGTGTTCTGGTTTTGGTTTTGGATCTGGATTTAGTGCATGCTTGGGTTTTGGGTTTTAGTTTTGGATCTGGATTTACTTCGTGCTTGGGTTTTGGTTTTGCTTTTGGATCCCGATTTTTTTCTAAAATCACTGTTTTTTCTGCTAAATTCACATATTTTTGCTTTTCCCCCCTACATTATTATTAACCTCAATAACACTAATTTCAAGTCATTTGCAGTAAATTTTGACCACCTCACAGGTCACAATATTATTTTTATACACTTTCAAACAAAGACTGCAGAGACCTGGCTGGATGCTAAGCGACAGAGCAATGATTCAAACACACGGCAGTTCCTAACACATCTAGGAAACATTGCCACACATCAGTGTCAGTAAAGAAAAGTGATGCAAGATGGAATTGTCCTTGGATCATGAAATCAGTCAATTGATTGCTCCATCAGTTCCTTGGATAACTGTGGTAATTCTACAGCTAATACATGGCGACGAGCGCTGACCCCCCCGGGATGCGTGCTTTTATCAGACCCAGACCAATCCAGGGTGCCAGACAATGCACTAAAAAGAGCAATTGTAATTCACAGCAAAAGCAAGTTCATCACTGAGCTTCGAATCAGCCCCAATTGCCAAAAAATTATATTATAGTTAGGTACCTTTGACATAAAGTGCAGATTACAAACACTTTGTGCAATACTGATGAAACAGCTGCAAAGTGGAAGGTAATACATATACACGTCTATTTAGACATCCATGCTTACATTGCTTTTGCAAGCAACGTTATTCTTTGTTAATAAAACTGTTGTCTTTATACCGTTCAAAAAAATTAAAAATATTCCTCCACCATTCTTTGGATGTTGATAGTAGAATCAGGTGGAATTGCAGCACAGGTGTCACTAATTCTGGTCAATTCGTTTACAGTAGACAAGACCAGATTTCAAAATGTTGTGCTGAGTCATCTGTATCATCAATCAGTTTCAAAGATTTTTGCTAAGCACACAACAATATATAGCACATGTAGGTAACATTGGCACACAGCGGTAGCTGACAGAAAAAGTGATGCAAGATGAAACTGTCCTTGGGGCCTCTCACCCACCCTTATGTTGGATCTTAAAAAGGACATGCACACTTTAACAAGCCAAGCACTTCAGCGACAAGGAGTGCCACTTTTGAGGCTGAAGTGCTTGGTTTGTTTGGGCCCCCACAAAACAAGCTAACAATGGCCTTAAGGCACCTAAGGTAACAGTGCTGTTAATGAACACTGTGGCAAGATGTTGTTGTCATCATTCTCAGCCTCATCCTCTTATTAAGTCTAATTAAGGGAATCATTTGACTCAAGCTAACAGTGTGACTACTTCAAATGGTTTCAGCACCTTGCACAACAAAATACATCCCCTCTCCTTTCCCAGTGTCATGGCTTGTGGAGTAAACGTGGATGGTCATCAACATCCTCATTAGCGCACTCGTTGGCTACACAAATATCTCCCTCATCCTGTTCTGATAGTGTACCCATGTAGTATTTCTATTTCAGCAATGAAAATTAGCAACGGAGCAATGGAGCTCTCCTCTTTGTGTGTTACCTATATAACACAGTACAATGTGACTGCCAGCCCTATTATTTGTATTTCAGCAATGACAATTAGCAATGGAGCTCTCCTGAATGTCACTGGAGACTTTGAAGAACACTGCTACCCCTCCTCTTTCTTTTCTACCTATGACGCTACCCAACTGCTCTAAAGACTGCCAAGAACTGTGCTACCCTTTCTGTACCCCTCTGTGAAATGGAGCTGGATCGCCGTAGAGAGCGGTACTTATAGAATCCAAAACTCGCAAGATCCGATGATGTAACAATGACGTTTTGCCTCGATTTCAATTCCGAGGACGTGCGAAAGTACCGAGCTGGCTCGGCTCGGTACTCAGATCTGCTAAGTTCAGGTGTGTTCGGTTTTCGGGGAACCGAGTCTGAGCATCACTAGTTTCAACATGTTTATACACAGAATATTATAAATAATATTATGTTAATGTAATGTATAATGTTTGAAGTTTTGTATAAACATGTCAAGCTTGTATGGATTGAATTTTTTGCATAGAAAGACTACTGGCTGGTATCTCTTTTAGTTTTATATTTGATATTGTATACTTTGTGATGCCTTAGGATGCTTAGCATCTTGCTTTTCACATTTGGTGTAATAAGGGATGGTTATAATAAGTATTTCTTGTGCTTGTTTGTACATTGATAAAGGTGAGTCTGCAGAGTGCCCCCAATTATAGCAGTATTTTAATTTTGGTTCGATGAAATATAGAGATATAGATCTCCAAGGACAGATGCAGACAAAGAAGCAATATAATGTGTTTGTCTGCAAGTGTCTGTCCTGGGTAGATGTGCTTTTTATCGAAAATAGAAAATATGCTAATACCTTTATTTTATACATTTCTAGTGCATTGAACATGAAAAGTTGTTGATATCATGAAAGAATATGTGACATATTGTATATTAGGCCAGCCATGATATGGGCCCAAGAAAATATGGCACTCCTTAATAATGATGGAAGGTTGGTCAGCACTAACTTAGTTAGCAAAGTACACATAAACAGTAATTAGATGCATTCCATTTACATTTTAAATGCATGATGTGAAACATCTCAAAAATAGATCAGTCTTTTGGGACAGGAGAGTAAGATGATTTTCTATAATTCTATTCACCACTATCTTTATCTATCTGGTTGTCTGGATTCTTATCACACATTTCAGATCCTTTTAGATATATAGGTATATACTGTTTGAGCAGTGAAATATACACACCCTTTGTCCACTGTGTGTATTTTGATGTTTAAAGTCTAAACTTTATTCGCTATTGCTAATGTAATGACTTCATATATTTGTTTACTTATTTACATACATACTACTCTTGAAAAAGAGATGTTCTAAAATAAGCATTATTGTTATTTTTGCGGTTGTATATTTTTTTGATGTCAATAAAACATACTTTTTTAAAAAAAAACAACCAAACAAACATAAAACAGTTATAGGGGTTATAGGCACCATCGCTGGCAATTATGGAAGAAATCTCAGCACATTTTGCCTCGCTCCTCTATGGGGTGCGTGGAAAAATTAGCAAAATTTTCAGCCAAATTTCCATCGAAAAATGTCTGACGGATGTCCCGGAAACAATTTGCGGCTAATTGAATTCCCCCCATATTGTTTTAAAATAGAGAGAAACAAATTGATTTAGTCTTACCAGTACATAAACAGTTCCCCTAAACAAGATGCAAACGTAATTGTTTTACCTTTTCTTTGGTCGTTTGAGTCCTGAATTTATAAGAGCTTTTAGAATGTATCTTTCAAGATTGCATTAGTACACGAAGTTTGATTAACCAAGTATAAAATTATTACTTTTGTTCTAACTCACCAAGCAGTAGTGTCCTAGTGGTTAGCAGAAATGCACATAGATATCTTTTCAGAAAGCTCTAAATGAAGCATCACAATACACACAGTAGATAACTCATTCTTTTACTTCTCCCTTAAAGGTATCTCTTTTCTGGAAACCGATTATCCAGACAGTTGTGAAAACCAGAAATGTAAAAAAGTATTTATAGCTATTTGGTGATTTTGGCATACACTCAAGACAGGTTTTGTTGACAGTCACACACACACAGAGATTGAGTTAACTTCTCACACATCCAGAGATGACGTTAACTAGTCCCACATCCAGAGATGGTATTAACTAGTCACACATCCAGAGATGGTATTAACTAGTCACACATCCAGAGAGCCAGACATGGCATTAACTAGTCACACATCCAGAGATGACATTAACTAGTCACACATCCAGAGATGACGTTAACTAGTCACACATCCAGAGATGGTATTAACTAGTCACACATCCAGAGATTGTATTAACTAGTCACACATCCAGAGAGCCAGACATGGCATTAACTAGTCACACATCCAGAGATGACGTTAACTAGTCACACATCCAGAGATGACGTTAACTAGTCACACATCCAGAGATGACGTTAACTAGTCACACATCCAGAGATGACGTTAACTAGTCACACATCCAGAGATGACGTTAACTAGTCACACATCCAGAGAGGGCATTACCTAGTGGAGAGAAAAAATAAATTTTGCAGCTTGGGGACGGCAACACACAGTAAAAACTGACCAACCACGAGATATAGCAGTGCTATCGCTGGCTTTAAGCCTTTGATAAATAAGGAGGAAAGAAAAAAAATCCCCTATTGCTGGAGATAGAGTTTTTGTGTGTTGATAAATAGCCCCCAAATCTTTACACTAAGTCCCAGTTGCTTATTTTGTCTCAGCTCTGCCCTTATCCCTCTGGATTGTAAACTCCCAAGAGCAGGGAGCTCCTTATCCTTTTGTTTCAGGTCTATACTTATTTTGTTTACCTTTCATGTCTCTGTTTTATGTATTATTTGTTTTCCCCAATGCCCAGTGCTGTGGAGCAGTCTGGTGCCTTACAACTAAACATTAACCTCAACATCATCATCATCATTATTTATTTATTTATATAGCACCAACATATTCCGTAGCACTTTACAATTGGGGACAAACACAGTAAACTAATAAATAAACTGGGTGAAACAGACAAAGAGGTGAGAAGGCCCTGCTCGCAAGATTACAATCTATGGGACAACAATAACCTCTGGGTGCTCCGGTTTCCTCCCACAGTCCAAAAACATACTAGTAGGTTCATTGGCTGCTATCAAACTGACCCTATTATCTCTTTCTCTCTATCTCTCCCCCTCTTCCCCTCCCTCTCTCCCTCCAATGGGGCAGGCACTGATGTGAGTGAGTTCTCTGTACAGCTCTGCGGAGTTAATGGAAATATATAAATAGCTGCTGATGATGACGATGAAGATGATGATAATGATTAAACTATCACCTTAAATAAAAAAAACAAAATATCCCCCTGTTATCACATAGTATTTCTTTTTCTAACCATTTACAATGAACTTCATTATTTTTGTTTTTTAATTCATATCAACTTTTGGAGATATTGTAATAATGAATTAATAAGGAAAACAAATCCATTTTATAGTCTTATTTGCTACTCAATCATCTCTTGGCTTTCTATTTCTACATTACATTTAAATGTTCACTTTCCACAATATTTCATAGTTGTCGACAGATAGACAGCATACCTTTTGCTTGAAAAATGATATTGTGGTTTCTAAATTGATTTCTTAATTGGAAACCCTGAGCAGAGTCTTAGTATTACATTTCCAGGTAAGAAGAGTTACTTAAATTAAGATAAATCTTCTACCCAGGTTCCTTTATACTTTTCCGGTTCTTTTTGCATTTAGATTTTTCAGCCTGTGCAGAAAGAAATTGGATCACGGTGTAGAATTTATAGTGTGAATTTGTTCTACCATAAGATGCAGGTAAGCCTGATTTTCTAAAATGTTATAATATAGCAAAATTTTAATAGCTTTTGCATGTGGCAACATTTAAAACTGTATTCCATTTACTATGTTCTCTAACTAGCAGATGTACATTTTCTTCCCTCGACATTGCAAAAAGTCTTGATATAAAAGCAATCCTCCAAAGGTCTTATTTCATTTATATACTTTTAACTTAAACTTAATTTATGCTTTCCCAAACTGCTATGTGAAATACTTTACAGCCTATGAAGGAAATAAGAAGGGGGTACCATAGGGATTATTTAATTTGAAACGCTTCAAAAAATACATTGCCAATGACACTACTATTAAACTATTAGCTCCTTGGTACTGTACATTATCCTTTGTAAGATAACCAGGAAGGTTCCTAGATGCAGTCATGTTTCAGAGGCAGAGATTTTTAAGGATCCAAAATCCATTCCTGGCTGCTTGCTTGAAAGCGGAGAACAAAACAAATAACAAATTGAACATGCAATTTGGACATATTGGGCCTGATTCATCTTTGGATGAATTTTGCGTGAAATTGCTCTGGCAGACCTTATGCTGCACAAGTCGAATTTCAGTCGAACTTCACAGAATAGGTCATTGTGCAAAGGTGTAAAGTTCCAGCAATACAATCTTCAAGTTGCTCTTTTTCTTCACTATTCCACAAAATGGCAATGCACACAGTATTGTAAATTATGCATTATTCATTTTGCGGAAATTTGTAACACCCCTTTTGTACAGATGTGTGTGTGTTTTCTGTATATTAACTTTTACATTGATTTATTCTTGCACAGTGCCTCCACGTTACTCAGGGTTTAGTAGGATCTTCGTGGGGTAATGTTGTTGCAATAAGCAATAACAGAGGGAGACTAAAAAACCCTCCGCCCCCATACTTAAGACCACAAACAGACACAAATAAAGTAGCAATACCCCAGATTGGTCTCTAGAAGCCACACCAGCACATTTATTAGTGGGGAGTGGACTCCTAAAGTTTTGTTGATTTTGTAATAAAAAAAATATCTCTCAATTTCAAATAGTATTTTTGAGGTAGTTTTGAACATAGTAAATATAAAGCAATTATGTACAAAGACATACTCTGTCTTATATGAATGGATTTGTCAAACAATAAACACAGTTTTTTTGTATTTCACGTGTTGTACTCTCTACCACTAAGAGGTACCTCTAAACCCCTTATCCTCTCTAATTGCAATTCAGCAAAACATCTCTAGTTATGATTACTCTCTATAGCAATACAATGTCAAACTCACTCAAATCTGCTTCAAATAAACTACCATGTATCATACAAAAACAATTGTATAATAAACATAAACGTTTAATTATATGGTTTCAGAAAATAGCACAAATGTAGATTTCCACTTCTGGCCCACAGATCTAGCTGGCATTTGTGATGCAGAAGCATAAAATAACGGCATATTTCTCTGTATCCCTCAACTTGACATAACATATAAAATTCCACATAATAGCACTTTGTCTTTCCTTCTATCAATAAGGCATTTACTTTCTCCTGAAGATTTAATAAAGGACACTCCTTTGTTTGCTTATACTCCAATCCAATATGGGTGCAGAAACACATGTGATACACACGCTGTTCCCTATTTTCTTCTCAAATTTAATACTCACAGTTCCTTTAGTGAACACTGGTGCCAAAAAGCACACTTATAATACTTACTCTCACAGATAAAGATTATTGTTTCAAAGTTTGATTTACTTCTCTACCTTTTAGACTCAAAATCATATCTGCCTTTCCCTGCACTACACCCTTGTCGCTAAAACACAGTCCTGTAAAAGAGTTTTACAATTTATCTTCAGGTCTCCCCACCAGTTCCCTGCAATACTCAGTCGAGGTAGACCAGTAATAAGTTAAATGTGGGTTACTTATTCAACTGATCTCCAACTTACAGTTGCAGCATGACTCCCTTCTGTAATGGATTCCGGCAACTGCTTCCATTCCTTTTCAAAAGGACGATTCTCTCTCTCTTTCTCTCACTCCATGGTACTTCAGTCACATGCTCTGTCTCTCTGCTCTGACAGACTTTTTCTCCTTCTCTGTCAGTCTCCTGTCTCTCTCTCTCTGCCTCACAGTTGCTTCTCTCTTTTTTATAAGCTCCAACTCTCTTCTCCTTAGCATCCCTTGATCACTTTCCCACTCTCCTCTGGGTGACATTGAATGTCAAATCTCCTCCCCAGGCATGCTGGGAGATGTAGTTCTGTGACAGCCAGGTTCTGATTAGTTGCATATGCGCGTCCCATCTCGGACGTCAGTGCTACAAAATAGTCAAGAAATTGGCTGATAATTGAGAAATTATAGGAGATATTCTTTGCAGAAAACATAGGGTCAAAGTCCACTTAGGAAAAGTACTAATGCAGAATAAAGGAAATGTTTTGCAGTACAGTTTTCCAAACTTTGAAAATCTCTACTAAATCATAGTTGCCTACTCTCCCGGAATGTCCGGGAGACTCCCGAATTTTTCTCAGTTCTCCCGGACTCCCGAGAGAGCAGGCAAAAATCCCGGATCCAGCGTCTCCCCGTTGTTGTAGATGGTGGGGGCGGGGCTAACCGCGGCATCGTGTTCCCGCCCCCTGCTGCGATTGGCCAGAATGTCTCATGATTGACAGGGGGCGGAGCCAAACGGCGCATCCCCGCGTGGCCACGCCCCTCAACGGACCCCCTCCCGGACGGCTGTCTTTAAAAGTTGGTAAGTATGTACTAAATATGTAAATATATCCCTATAGAAGCAAAAATATATATTGGTTAAAGGTAGAAAAAATTATCAACATTTCAAAACTGCATTGATATTTGTTTTTGTTACACTTTAGGTTTAAAGATTTAAATTTAATATTTAAGACTGTGTCTTGCAACTGATGCACACAAGCATTAACTGTCTAATAATTTCACTACTGATAAATAACCTGGAAGCATATTTGAAACACATGTTGATGCCTGAAAAAAGCAATTTGTGAAATAGCAGTGTTAAAAGAGTTGTGTTCATTAAAATGAATGAGCAGGACACAGATTAAATCACAGTTTATATACTGTAGACTCATATTAATCATCAGAGTTAGTTGCCATTGGCATCATTCAGTTTTACTCATGCAGTTTTATAAAATAATAACACTTGGATATTCACATGCGGCAGTGCCAGAAAGATACTTATTATATCTACATTGGAAATTTAGTATAAAAGATATATGATGACAGCTGCAGCTCAGGAAACATTTATTTTAAAGATGCTTCTGTGTAAACTGGTATTGTGACTAGTGATGGGCCAATTTTGAAAGTTGCCTGAATATCAGAAATTTACTGCTGGCAAATTATTTCACGGATCAATCCAGATTCAACCAAACTTCATTGAATAAATTGCACTTACTTAGAGAAATAAGCAATGACAACACTGTCCTTGTTTACACCATCGATCAGTGCAACTCTGCTACTCAATAATCAGACCCCAATATTACTTATGGGGCTGGTCTTGCAAGGAAAATGGGGTCATCCCCCTGGGGTCATCCCCCCCCAACCCGGCATAGACTTCTACAATAGACCCTGCTTCACAGGAACTGCACTGTTTAAGGTATATACCCACTCAAAATTCTCAACCAGCCCCAAAACTAGACAGCCTGTGTTAGTCTCCAGTATAAGATGGACACTATGAGCAATTTAGTCCCCTTGCCATACTATAAATTAGCTCCAAGCTGGTCAGAAGAATGCTGGTGCCTCTAGGGGGAGAGTGGTTCACAAAAGCAAGCCCCTCCCCTTTACCACAGGCTACCAGCCATAGTTGCCAATTCTGCTTATAACAAGCGGAATTGGGCTTCTTTTTTTCTCGAGTTGCGGGTTTTTTTAGGCTGCAGCTTGTTGCTTCTTTTTGAGCTTGGACACACTGCCCACACATGGTCTCCTCAGACTGCATATTTTCTTTTCTTCTTTGGTCTGTTTACACTTAGTGATTGGGGCAATCACATGCTTTGTTTTTTATGGGCAGGTGCAGCGATATTCCTCCAATAAAGTGGCATTTTTGTTTGTGGGTGGGCGGAGTCAGAGGAGGACATGGAATAAATCACAGGAAGACGGATCTGCAACAACCTGCTGAAATAAGTGCTGTGTCTGTACTATTGCTGCACTTATAGCAGGTAACACTGCTATATACCACCCCCACCCCCCTCCCATTCAGTAAGCTGCTCATGTGATAGGACCGCTTTCAGAGCCCTATTTTTATACTGTTATATCATGGAGCTGTCTTGTACAGACATACCAGTGTACTCAGTTCACGTATGTTGTGGATCTTGCCTTTTCTACTTGCCGGGTGATGCTGTGGTGTAATTATGGTTAATAAGAATCTCTGTGTATTTGGGGGTGATTATTGAATCTGCAGCCATGTCAGTTTCCCTCATTTCAAAATGGTAATTTACTGCATTTGCTTCTTGTTTTGCCATATCAATGTAGAAATGTGTCTTCTTGTGTTTATCATCATCATCATCATCATTTATTTATATAGCGCCACTAATTCCGCAGCGCTGTACAGAGAACTCATTCACATCAGTCCCTGCCCCATTGGAGCTTACAGTCTTAATTCCCTAACATATACACACACAGAGGGAGAGACTAGGGTCAATTTTGATAGCAGCCAATTAACCTACCAGTATGTTTTTGGAGTGTGGGAGGAAACCGGAGCACCCGGAGGAAACCCACGCAAACACAGGGAGAACATACAAACTCCACACAGATATGGCCATGGTTGGGAATCAAACTCATGACCCCAGTGCTGTGAGGCAGAAGTGCTAACCACTAGGCCACTGTGCTGTTTATAAAGGTTTACTAAATGGCAATTGAGTGTAGAAATTAGTGTTCTAGAAAAGGACGGTCCCTTGTAAGTTGGGCTTCTTTTTGGCTTTTTAGGATTGGTTTGGGCTAGTTTTGGGCTTGTTTTTCACTAAACGGTTGCTTGTTTTTCATTTCAGATTTGGCAACCCTGGTACCAGCCTGCATTGAAAAATTTGACCTTTTCCCAACCTTACCTCCTACCTTGGCTGTGAGGAACAAGGCAATTACCATGATTGGGACCCCGTGGGGTAGCAAATTTACCACCCCAGTCGTGCCCAGTTTTGTAAATGGGAGGCCTGCCCATTATATCAAAATAAATTTAAAAATCACACACAATTTTATAGGAACTTTACTTGAATATAACATGTCCCAAAATCCTTGTTCAACACTTTATTATTTATATCATGAAGTCTTTCCATAAAACTCCACAAAAAATTTACCATTTATACATTACCACTGACTGCCACAAAAAGCTCAAAGCCAGGACCTTTAAAACAATGACACAAAGATTACTGAGCATAAACTATCAAAGAGGGACAGTTGTCATGAGGATGAATCACTTTATATATGTATTTAAAAGATGCTTGTATTTTAATAATTGAACTAAAATTAAATAATTTTCCAACCACTTATTTGTCCTGAAGAAAGACTGCATTGCAGCTCACCCAATAAGCTAAATAATACATTGGTGTTACTCCTAGTTGTCAGCTCTCATGGCCAATAAAAACCTGGACATACAGGAGAGAAGGTGTCACTTGAGAGACTCAGCTGACGTACATATTAACAAGTGCAACAGGCAAAGCTTATTCTCTCCGGTAAAAACCTCCAGAGGCCGCCGGCTGACTACATATGTCAGTCTGGCAGGGAGATAGTTGTAGAATGTGGCCAGAAGCACCACATCACCTTGTTAACTGCTAAGGGGGGAGTGGAAGGCAGGGGCTCTGGTCCACTCAAGCAGAGCTTTTTGAGGCCAGACCTGACATGTGAGTTCTTCCTAGTGGCTTGCCATTCCCCATGGTCTAGTTAACTACTAAACTGCTGTCAGTGGGGATCAGTCCTCAGTCCTGACTGTCCTAATTTGTTGTCTCTCTCCTTTCTAACTACCCTCCTGCTCCTCCATACCTTTCCCCTCTGTCTGGGCCAAGCCTTTTCCCCCTCATGCACACAGACAGAGCAGATGCCTACAGCATTCAAGCTCTGAACAGGTAAATGTGGGGTATTAATTTTCTGTTGCAGTGGGTATAAATGTAATTTAGTGGGTATAGTAATGTAATGTAATGTAATGTATGTGAGGCATATTAATTAAAGGCAGTTGTGGGCAAATATAATGTTTGGGGGGAACTAGTGTAATGTGTGGGCTATTCATGTTATCTAATAGCAGATGGGGGATATTAATTTAAAATGAGATTTATTTACATCCATAGGCTGTTAATTAGATGTGGAGTTCATACAGGCTATTCACATATTGTAAGGGCTAATAATGTAATGTGGGGTCTCTGTATTAGATATGAGGGCTAATAATTTAATACCTGGGCTCGTTGGGGGGAGTTGTTTATATAAAGCAGCAAATTTAGTTTTTTTACATAATTCACTGCTAAACACAGTTTGTTTCTTCAGGCTGCTATTAATAATTTATAAGTCACAGAGGTATGTAAAGCAGGGTTCTTGTGATGTGCACAACTCAGTGGAAATAATAAATAAATGCTTTATTTATGGGGGTGAAGTTAGGATTGAAAGAACAGTTAGGATGCCCAGAGCTGATAGAATTTAAACTTTTAATCATGCAGGTGATAGGTAAACTTCTCCATGTGGGCAATAACCAGATATAGAATTTCAAAACAGAAATACCTCTTTAAATTACCAGAAACTATAATGAACACATGCATAGAGAACATAATAAAAATCTAGTAAGAAATATTGAACAGTCAATCAATAAACATCAGAGTACTACACATCTCCACACTAGAGTCACCTAGAAATCCATGTCCGGAACTTCCAGGTAAAATAGCAGTCTCTAAATAGATATGTACTGACATTAATCAGTTTTAGTAGCTTTGAATCACAAATATGCATGAATAAAACTGTATTAAATGCAATATTGAAGCTGGGGCAGGTCTGGCACCAGCACTAGGCAGCCCTACCCCCACTGCTCCTTCTTCCCTTAGAAGGTGGGAGGTCGGAGGGCATCCTCTGGTTCTCAGACTGGGAATGTGTTGTGTGTCTGTGACAATAGGGTTTATTTATAAAGATCAATGAATCTATACATGTGCACTTGTGCATCCACAAGTGAACTGCTTCACTGAATAAGTTCATGCATCCTCTGTGTACCTGTTATTTTAAACCGTTTCTGTTTTGGAGGGTGGTCTGTAGAAATGCACTGTGTGGATTGGTTGATTCATACAAAAGGGCAGTTCCAATGATGTAACAACAAATCAAATTAGTGCCTTCGGCTTGCTGATTTTTAGGCGATCCCCTCAGGACATAGGCCTACAGATCAGATACTGCTGTCTGTAGTGGAGTGGAGAGGTAATAATTTACTATTTAACAGAGCTGCCATAGAATGTAAAAGTATCGCTGAACATTTTAATTTGGCTATTATGTTGCTATTGTATGCTTACAAGTATCTTTACATCAGACAACGACAAGGTATGCAAACAAAATGTCCATAAGCATTATATATAAAATGGATTATTATTTAAATTAAATAGGTTATCCTAAATAATGTATTCATTGATATTAATAATCTAGGTAACATAAAAGGGCATATATTTAATATTGTACAACAAATGGCTATCATTTCTGTTTTCAAGAGTTTTGGAAAAACTTTGAGCTGTGAAAACTGTTGTCTAACTGGCAGTTTGCACATTTCTGAGTTTCACACATAATTTGTTCATTTTTTTAACATAATATTTTGGCATAGCAAAAGTTTTATTATAAATCACTTATGCAATCCAATCACATTCTATCCACATTCTTAGCACAAAAATTGGCAGCTGCCTCATAAGAGGTGCTATTTTATGCAAAATACTGCAAACGTTTAGTAAAATATTTTTGAACAGGTGGCATATTCCATTTGCTAAACAGAAAACAGAGTAGGAGAAATGTTCTAAAAATGTACGATTAGCTGAGATTTGGCTCTAAATGTGAAAACAAGTGGGCTGAAAAGGATATAATTTATGCGGTAACAGAACTTTTAAATCAACCTTCTATGTTCCTGGTCTGTTTAGTAAGGTTTAGAAGGAGTTAAGAATAAGTAATATGTTTGGTACAGATACATGTTTTCAGGTCTACTATAATACTACACTTGCACATCATTTCAAGAAATTGGGTGAGTGGTCATTTAGGCCATCCACTGCAAGACAAGAACTATGTATTAATTAATGTATCTACATATATATGAAAGTGGCAGTAGAAATATAAATATTTAAATTTTAAAGACCACATCTGGACAGAAGATCATCCTTTAGTTCAATAACTCTTGGCATGTAATTTAAGCTAAATCCAACTGAATTAAACCATGTTCTTCAATAATATGTAATGTTTTTGTACAGCATGAAAGGACAAATGGGTTCTTATGAAACTTGTAAGTACATTTCACAGTGATAGGAAGGGACAGAGGTCAGTTTTAAAGCATACCCTCCCTTCTTTATTTAATAAAGAGCAGAGAGCCTTCTAGATGATTATGTACAGTACTATAAGTAATATAAGTGAAGACATTAATAGGTTTTTTTTGCACTGTTTTTAAAATGCAAGTTCAGTCTAAAGAGCAGGTAAGTACTCTATTGGATATCAAAATTCAATCATGTGAAAAATAAAGTACACCCTCTTTAAAATCTTTATTTTTACACAAAGTCCTGGATTTCTGTTGTAAAAATCTGTGCGACCTAACCATGGAACAAGTTCAAATTATTTGACCTGATTAGCTCATTTGTAAGCTCAACATAAAATGAATTGTATAAAAATTAATTGTGTATACTGTATATTTGCTCTCTGTTGAGGTTATTTGGATAATGTAATATTAAAATAAACAGTCATGTGAAAGAGTAAAAAAACCCTCTTTCAAATCTGCGTTTTTAGATATCAGGACAAAACTAACAATGACCTGCTTCTCACAAAGTCCCAACATATGATAAAACTAAACTCAAGTGAAAAATAACACATAACAGACTTTGAAGAAGCATGTGTGAAAAAGTTGGGATAACTCATGAGTTAGTAGTGTATCTTTAGTAGCAATAACTTAAGGTAATCTTTTTATATGAATTTATCAGTCTCATATTTAAGATATTTTTGCCCACTTCTCCTTATTGCTTCAGTTCATTGATGTTTCTGGACATTTGTTTATGTACAGCTCTCTTAAGGTTAAACCACAGCATCTCAGTGGGATTTGACTTGGCCATTCCAAAACCATGGTTATTTTCTTTTTTAGCCATTCAGCTGTAAATATGCTCACTCATTCTCAGACTCTACCTTTAACTCTACCTCCCTTGGTGATTTCATCAACTCTTTTGATCTCCATCAGAATTTATATACTGATGACACACAGTTCTCCATCTCCTCCCCTAACCTCTCCCCATGTCTCCTCTCTCGTGTCTCCAGATTTCTTTCTGTTATTTTCTCTTGGATGTCCCAGATTTTCCTTAATTGGTCTGGAACTGAATTCATAGTCTTCCCGTCCTCCTGAGTCCCTTCCCCTCCACCCATTTCTCTATCCATCAACAACATTTTCCTTTCCTCAGTCCCCCAAGATTGCTGCCTAGGAGTTATCCTTGACTCTGTCCTCTCTTTCAATACCTCACTTTCAATGCCAAGCATGCCGCTTTCACCTTCGAAAATACTCCAATTTCAAACCCTTTCTCACCCTGGAGGCAACCAAGACCCTCATCCATTCCCTGCAATATTGTAACCTCCTTCTCTCTGGCCTTCCTTCCTCCCACCTCTCCCAACTCCAATCCATTTTCAACACCGCTGTTCATCTTATACACCATTCCTGCTACTCTGCATCTGGGTCGCATCACTGCCAGTCACTACATTGGCTTCCTTTCCACTACTGGGTCCAGTTAAAACTACTAACAGTCACCTATAATGCCCTCAACCAATCTCCACCTCCCACCCCCTACATCTCCAGCCTCATCTCCCTTTGCACTGTTACTTGCACTCTCTATACGTTCTGCTAATGACTGCCTCCTCTTCTCAGATTGTAAGCTCTCACAAGCAGGGTCCTCTTTGCTCATGTCTTCCTACTTTCATTACTAAGCCTCCAGTTCATGTGTGTCTTCCCTTCTATCCTCAACTAATGCTTCTGATTCTGTTTGCTGCATCAACTGTCCTGGCTCAGATTGTGCTAACTTGCTCCCCCCACCTCTATTCATCATAAGGGACTATTTCCTGCTGGGTAATGGCTATTCATTTGCTATCAAGTCTACTGTTTTGCCTATTTTGTGGTGCACAGTGTTTGTCTTTATTGAAATGTCCTGTTTTTGCCATGCACTGTTTCACTGTATTCTCTATGTACAGTGCTGCAGACCTTTTGTGACACCTTATAAATAAATATTATTATTATTATTATTATTATTAATAATAATAATAATAATAATTATAATAATAATAATAATAATAATGTGCTCAGGATCATTGTCCTGTTGCGTGAGCCAATTTCAATCAAGCTTCAGTTGCCAGGCTGATGGCTTTACATTTTCCTCTAGAATTCTCTGTAATAGAGAGGAGTTGACTCAATTATTGTTTGGTGTCCAGGCCCTGTGGCTGCAAAATGACCTTAAATAATTACCCCTCTACCACCATGCTGGATGGTTAGTATGAGAATCTTATGGTGATGTTCTGTGTCTGGTATGCACCAAACATGGCATTGTGTATTATAACCAGGCAACTCCACTTCGTTGTTGTCTGTCCAGAGTACTTATTCCAAAACTGTTATATTTTGGTCATATACAACTACAAACCTAAGACATCCTGCAATGGGTTTTTCTTGGACAAGAGAGAAAAAAACTGTAACATTGGTCATGTTGACAGAAGCCTATATTTCCCTGTCTGAAGTTTTTGATTTTTTTTTTTTATTCCCTAATCTGTCTCTTCTGGGTAATTTGGCAACTGTATTCAATGCTCGGGCAGCACGGTGGCGAAGTGGTTAGCACTTCTGTCTAACAGCACTGGGGTCATGAGTTCAAATCCTGACCATGGCCTTATCTGTGTGGAGTTTGTATGTTCTCCCCATGTTTGCTTGGGTTGGCTGCTATCAAAAATTGACCCTAGTCTCTCTCTCTCTCTGTGTGTGTGTATATGTTAGGGAATTTAGACTGTAAGCTTCAATGGGGCAGGGACTCATGTGAATGAGTTTTCTGTACAGCGCTGTGGAATCAGTAGCGCTATATAAAAAAAAAGCTTTTCAAACTGATGAGAAGCAAGGATTGCTTCTCTGGGATAATTGCAGATTTCTTTACTCCTTGGCAGGGTATTAACACAAGCCTGAATGCTCTAGGCAACACTGCTAAAGGTTCTACGTTTATCTAGAGGTGGTACCACTTAATGATGATCAAATAATAAAGTACATTTGATTAGCAGCACCTGGATGAAATGACCTTCTGTCACTTGCTATTTGTCACATGAGATTCGATTTATCACATTTTAGGACTTGTGGGGACTAAATGATTGTTATTAAGTCTCATATGATTAAACATAAATTTCAAACAAGATGTATTGCGCTAAATATTGCAGCTGAAGTATATATACTTTACTAAAGGTTCTATTTATCAAGAACACTCCATTAAGAAGGTTTTTCTATTGCTGCAGTGATATAAACTCTTTATTGGGCAATTTAGCAAAAATTTTTTATCAGGGCAGCTAAACGATGATTGCCGGGAAACACTGGTCAGGGAGTGGTACCACTCACCAGGCCAGTCTGTTGTCAACCTCCACATGTGGGAGCTGGCTAGCACATGCGCACCGGAACTGTAAGCCCGGAAAGAGTGACAGTCATGCTATCACTTATATAATAGAAATTATCTATATAATTTAGAGAATGCACACAGGCCACTGACGTCACAGAAGCATAGTTGACATGTACTTCTTTGTTATTAGTCAGCATCCTTTCTGAAGGAGAAGTGAGGAAATTCTCCAACCCACTTTGCCCTTTTTTCCACCCAAAATCTGTAGCTCACACTATTTATTTTCCCATAATGTAAAATCTGGATTAGGACAAGTTGGAGTAGGTTCCTATATCTGTTTGATGTCTAAAAGGAAGTATGGGATGTATTACATGACCTGAGCAAAATTCAGGTACATGATGTCACTAATTTCATTTAAGAATTATGGGGCTCTAAAGACAAGTCACTGTAAGGAGGGGCATTGAATCTTACATCATTGCTGTATATAGGAAAAATACAATTTTCCTGGAATGTTCAAAGATTTAATTTGCTCCTGCCCTTGTCATAGTGTTGTTCATATGCACTGATTGCTTTTATAAAGATTGTGTCATGACTGGTATAGCGTACCTGCTATCGTTGACACTACTCAGCGGAAGGTGCGGAGTCTAACGTGCCCCTGGTATTCACCAGGGACCCCCGCAAGGAGGTATGGACTCAGCTGCAGGAGACACGCAGGTCGCGGTCCTTCCACAAGTCAGATACCAAAGCACAAGAAAGAGTTGTCAGACAAGCCAGGTCGGTAACGGGGCAGGCAATGAAGGTACACAAGGAGAATCCAAAGGGAAGGTGAGACAAGCCGCGTCGGTAGCGTTCTGGAAGCGCGGTACACAGGGATATCCAATAGGGGTAGTCCTAGCAATCCGGGTCACAAAGGTCACAGGCAGGCAAGCAGGAATCAAGAGACAAGCAATATGCAGGAACACTGAGGAAATGCTGGAGGACAGGGTAGAGACCTGAAACTCTGACACTGGAGGGGAGTGCCAGGAGGGGTTAAATTATCCTATTGGCCAAAAAGAGTTCAGCGCTATGCCGGAAGTGACGCGTCTTGTTGCTAGGCAACCAGACACGCTATAGCGAATACAGGCGGCCGTCCCGGAGATCGCGGGCAGCGCCTGACAGATTGGACCACACACTGCAGTAGAAAACCAATTTTTGTGCTTTCTAGCGATGTAGTTGGGAGACACAGTTGCTGAGCATTCCAGGATGAAAAGTGCAGCATAAGATTAAATGTGAAATGATCATATGACATATTCTCTGAGCAACCCTTTTTGGCCAAGGACACCTTGCTAGTTTTAGTCTCTGAAATGTTTTCTGGTCAGATTGTTGGAGATTTCTCCTTCCTATTTCTCCTTTGTGTGGTTTTAATGGGTAGTATTTTATAGTGACTATTCATATTAATAAGCACAAGTACACACAGTTGAAAATGAAAATGCTCTAATAATAGCTCAAGTACTCCATTACATGTGATGTAAAGGCTGATAGTAAAAGTCTCAGACTATTTTACCAGTTGCTTGTCCTGTCGCCATCTTTTAATGCATGTGTCATATTAAATCACAACACTGCATAGCTTTAAGGTAATGCATTGTCTTTGGCTATTCCATTATGTTCATTGTTAATGGAGCGTCTTTTCCTTCTGCACTTATTTTCTGACAAGAGGGTCTATCAAGGTCCTTCTTGATAGGTTTTTATATATTATATTGTAGTTTTTTATGACACATTGAAAAATGTGGTACTCGCTGCAGTGACAAAGGACAAACTGGAAATATGGAAATATGAGAGATCAGTGTGTAAAGAAATATTTCTCTAGGACCTTTTCATTGTTGTTTCTGCAGTAAATCCTTTATTTCCACAAATATTTTAACCTGATTGTTCCAAAGTGACACTTCTCCTACTCTAGTCACTGAAAGTTTAATCTCTGGATTATTACTCTGTAACAAATCTTAGACCTGTGTGTGCACATTTACGAATGAGTGAATAACTCATTATATTAAATCACAGACATTAATACGGAAAAGCTACAGGATTATGTCAATATTTTCAGTACAACAAATCTACAATTCAGCAAAACTTTGTCACAGTTTAAATGAAGTACACACACACACACACACACACCATTTCTGGATACTAACATGGCCTGTTTTAAGTAGATATTAATATTTCACTACCAGGTTACTAACACACAGTACAATATGTGATATCAGATCTTAGATTCTATATATGATATGATCTTTCAATGAGCAAAGATAAGCTAGTTGTTGTTTTTATTCATTTACCATTGTGCCCTAACTTGTTGTTAAAATATTCTCTGCTACTATTATATTGTCAGTTTTGAAACTTATAGTTGCTAAAGTATACATACATACTGGTGTTCAATATTGTCATGCAGCCTGATTCCTTAAGGAATGTAATTGCAGATACGTGCTGTATTTTGCATAAAATCGCTCTGTTCATGCCCAAAACCGGTGAATACAGCAACATCCAATTTATCATCAAGCACAAAAGACCCTTACTACTAGAGATGAGCGCACTCGGATTTCTGAAATCCGAGCCCACCCGAACGTTGCCGATCCGAGTCGGATCCGAGACAGATCCGGGTATTGGCGCCAAATTCAAATCTGAAACTGAGGCTCTGACTCATAATCCCGTTGTCGGATCTCGGGATACTCGGATCCTATAAATTCCCCGCTAGTCGCCGCCATCTTCACTCGGACATTGATCAGGGTAGAGGGAGGGTGTGTTAGGTGGTCCTCTGTCCTGCTATATCTCGTGCTGTTCAGTTCTGTTCTGTACTGTGCTGTGCTCTGTGTCCTGTTCAGTCCAGTGGTGCTGTGTCCTGTGCTCTGTCCTTCTGAGTTCAGTGGTGCTGCTGGGTCCTGTGCTGTGTCCTGTGCTCTGTCCTTCTAAGGGCATTGTTATTTCCCAAATTATAAAAAATTTCAAAAATAGTTATAAAAAAAATTACAAAAAAAGTAATTATAAAAAAAAAAAAAAAATATCCCAAAACAATCCTGCAGTATAAGTCCATTGGTACTGCTATATTACAAAGTTCACTGATTCAGCAGTATAAGTCTAGTGGTACTGCTATATTACAAAGTTCACTGATTTTGCAGTATAAGTCCATTGGTACTGCAATATTACAAAGTTCACTCATTCTGCAGTATAAGTCCATTGGTACTGCAATATTACAAAGTTCACTGATTTTGCAGTATAAATCCTTTGTTACTGCCATATTACAAATTTCACTGATTCTGCAGTATAAGTCCAGTGGTACTGCAATATTACAAAGTTCACTGATTCAGCAGTATAAGTCCATTGTTGTTACTGCCATATTACAAATTTCACTGATTCAGCAGTATAAGTCCAGTGGTACTGCAATATTACAAAGTTCACTGATTAAGCAGTATAAGTCCATTGTTGTTACTGCCATATTACAAATTTCACTGATTCTGCAGTATAAGTCCAGTGGTTCTGCTGTATAACTCCAGTCCAGTGGTACTCTCCTGTGCCTCATATAATTTTTAAAGGCTTTGCCGAGTGTGTGTGGCTTAGGGGTACACTCTCTTGTGCTACATATAATGCAGAACAAAAATTTGGAGGATAAAGTAGGGAAAGATCAAGACCCACTTCCTCCTACTGCTGAAGCTGCTGCCACTAGTCATGACATAGACGATGAAATGCCATCAACGTCGTCTGGCAAGCCCGATGCCCAATCTCCTAGTACAGGGCATGTAAAATCCAAAAAGCCCAAGTTCAGTAAAAGTAGCAAAAAGAGAAACTTAAAATCATCTGAGGAGAAACGTAAAGTTGCCAATATGCCATTTATGACACTGAGTGGCAAGGAACGGCTTAGGCCCTGGCCCGTGTTCATGACTAGTGGTTCAGCTTCACCCAAGGATCTTAGCCCTCCTCCTCCTCCCCCCTACAAAAAATTGAAGAGAGCTCCTAGCTTAATAAGGATGTGCGTATGCCTGATTTACATGCATTTTTACATGCAAGTTATGCTTGCCTTAATGAATCAAGTCCACAGTGTCCAACATTTTAAAGTTTTCTTCAAGGACACTTTGCTGCTTAGCTGGTGCATGCATGCAGGTTACACATTACACTGTCTCGGCAGACCTTAAAGCATTAGAATCCCCTTCATGGCATGTTTACTAAATTTGATATCTGTAAACATTTTTGCATTGTTAACACTTATTTTCAATAAATATTAACTTAATAGAAACCAGGGAGGGCTGGCAAATTTTAGCCCAGGGGGGCAAGACTTGACTCAGCAGCCTATTAGGAACATTTTAAAAGAAAAAAAAAGTAGGTGGCCCAGTGACACAGCCCAAGGTAGCCCACACTGGGACCAGCCCGGGGGGGCAGATGCCCCCAGCCCAGCCTGCCCCTGAGAGAGAGCAAGAATAGATGGTAACATGCATGTATAAAAGGGGCAATGTTACTGTGCAGTTGGTCAATATTGAAAAACAGAGATATTTCCAAAAGACACATTTGAAAACCTGATAGTGTCTTTGTAAACTAGGGATGTTTACAACTACTGTATGTAATGTGTATCACCTGGTTTATGTTTATATTATTAGACATATTTATACCTTTTTTTTCCTTTCAGTAGGATACAACACACTTCTGTTGTATGGGTATGCAAAGCACCATAAATAAACAGCTCTACCTAATGATATAGAGCATTTAGTTAAAGTTGCAGGATGTCACATATAGCTCTGTACATTAAAATCACCTGTATGACTTGAGGACCAGACATTGCTTGTTACCTATGCCTTGTAGAAATGGTTCCCTGATTATGTCTTGGCTTTAAGAAACCGGTCTTAGAATTTCAAGGTGATGAGTTATCAATGTTGGTAGTAGCAAGCTTCCATGCTTTCCTGAATGATAGTGTGTGTCTGGTGTTATGACATCAAGAAGGTGCAGCACCCTTAGCCTTCATTATTAAATAGACTTGTTGTATGAGCCCAAGTTTAGCCATTGTCTGGTTGTACCAAAATAAGCTGCTGTCTAACATTCAAATAGAAGACAAAAGTGATTGAGTCTTGAAGTTACACTGATGGGGTCATTGGTGATTAATCAGGACAAAATTATATTGGATATTCTAAAGATCTCTTCTACATAACAACTAACACTATAAAGCAGAGAGACTAGTCAGCCTAATTATCATTCTTTGTATAGAGTAAGAAATTCACTTAATCCACTGATGTGCTATGAATTAGCATTATATATACAAATGTTATTGTTATGTTCATGTTCTGTGAATAGTGAACACCGTAAAATACTTGTCATTCATAAAGCTGTTAGAATAGAGTGTGTTCATAAAAACATCTTTGTTGAGTTCAAGATAAAATTGGATCATTATTCACCTTCCAGTCCACAGACCACCTTCCTAGTACATGTGATTTTATGCTTTGGACTGTAAGAAAATGTTTCACCATAATTTTGAACATAGTTAGTTGAAGTTGGCATAATTTTACACCGACCATGCGGCTTTGAAGGGTTAACTGAATACATAATAATGTTCTTTTTTATTTTATTTCTTGCTTGTCCAATTAACACATTCTCCTCTCAGCCAAGTAAATTTTAATCTAAGAATCATCTCACAAAAAAGAAAAGTACTAAAAGGAAAAAAAGTCTCAAAAATCTTTCAAACAATTTTATAATGGATAAAAAAATATTTTATATAATCAAATTATGATTCTAGCCCAGATCCATGCATTAATTCTAACTGGCAGAAATTGCAAATTTACTAAAGGTTGTTTTGCACTATCATTATGTTTTCATGTAATAAATAAATTGCAATTGTGGTCCAATATAAGTAAAATTTTAAAATTGACTTTTTTTATTCATATTATTTGTTTACATTTTTTTATTTCCTGGTGTCCTATACTGAATCCTTCCCTCCAACTGACATCTACCTGTTCTGCAATAGAGTTTGTTGTGCAGCAGTAGTCTGTATGCCACAGCATCGAATACACTGACAGCTATGACCTACATTGTTGCCATAGGTTACAGAATGCTTGTGCATGTTGCATCATGTTATTAAACCCTCATAAACATTCATGTTTAAGCAATGAAAGGAAAGGGCACTTAATTTTGCTTTTTTTTCTTCGCTTTCTGACCCTTTAGTTAAAGTATCAAATATGTAAATTATTTATATTTACATAGTTTCAAATACAGAAATGTAAACAAAACAAAACATTGGAGTCCAAAATGGCTGAGGTGCTGCAGCCAATCTCCTTTGGTGCCTCGATTTACGTAGGTGTGTCTACATTTTCATGAAAGAGCATGGGTTTATAAAGTAAGATTGTGGTATTTGTGGAGTAGAAATTGACAACATGCAATGGGAGGTGTTGGTTCATTGCTAAATTAAAATAAACAAAAAATGAGGCTAAAACAATCAGTATTTTAGGAAAAAACCAGTTTAATTTAATAAAAGGGTGGTTCCAAAGTGGTAGAAGGTTGGACTTTGATGCGACTTTTCACTTTGCACAGTGCAAACTAAGGCACGCCTCAGTTGTGTAGCTGCGCTCTTTCTAGAGTGATTTACATGTTGACTAGAACAGTTTACTCTGCACGGATGAGGTCAAACTAAGCTGAGGTCTGTCTTTAAGTGGGTGTCCACACTCTTCTGATGCAGAGTGTGTGGATCACAAACTACTCATGGATTTTTGTCAGCCAGTAACAGCAAATACACAAATGATAATTTATGAAAGTATAAAAATACTTCTGCATATATTTTACAGTAAAATGACTATAGGGGAACAACATGTTGGTCCTGGTGATGGGAGAAGATAAGCAGATTAGGGTGTCCCTTACTGAATACAGAATATGTGTACAAATGTACCACATGGAAAATGAGAGATAAATCAAACAAACATTCACTTTGGAGAAAAACAGAGAATTTAAATTAATGAATTATGTGGTCGCAAAGTAGCAGACGGATGGAGTTTGAAGCATGTTTTTACCGTTGCTAGCATACGTATACCAGGTCAGATGTCAAATTCTGCACATGTAGGTACAGGGTTACTCCCACTGGACTGTATGTGCGAGGCGGACAAATAGGCAATTCGTGTACAATTTAAAAAAAAATAACTATGCATCAACATGTTTCGTGGATTTGTAAATGATCTTTTATATGTCCATATGTGATTATTGAGCAACCAGGTTTTTCAACCAACTGGCTCAATCATCTGTTCAATCCCAATCAGATTATGATCAGCTAGAGGAATGGTTTATAGCCCACACATGGGCATTGTATGACCAATGTAGCCGGCTGTAGGAACTGCAAAAAATTTGATATCACTGGACAACAGCCAGTACGTATTGGATGCTTCCGTTAATCATAATCTGTATTTTCGCAATGATCCCTTCTTATGGAGTTATTTAAAAAATTCCATCCATGTAACCTAGTAGCTATATAAAAATTGAATCTAAGAGTCAGATTATCTCATATATATCATAGTTACTTTGTATTAGACAACATATGTCTCTGTAGAAGTACACAACATCTGAAGGCTAAGCATGATGACATCTTGTATTACAAGCAGGGTACTCAGTTAAGCTACATACAGCCAAATGAGCTTTGAATGGGTGCACACTACAATGTCAAGCACAGACCAGAACAACTGCATGAGACAGAAGTTACATTTGTGAGGAAATAATACTTTTGTCTGTTACCTTGTAGAATGGAATTAACATGTATATGTTACACCGGTCAACACTCATTTTATTACCATTCATAATAGAGTGATTTGGGGGTAACTTTAAGGTGCTGACTCCGAATATGACATTGTTTTTGCTAAATTTGCAATTTTTTTTAGATAAACATAATGGTATTTAATTAGGTATAATAACAGATAAACATAGTAAGCTGATTCAGAGAATTACAATGACGGCATAGTAAAATGCTGTTTGTACGATTTTCTTTTATGTGGGTTATCAGGACAATCACATAGGAGGCTCCAGCAATAGTCTGCCATCATGTGTCTGTCTCATCTGCCTTGATACCTTTCCTCCATCACCTTTATATCTTGAGAAACCTCTCCCCTTGTTCCTCACTAAAATCACCAAGATTTCCCAGAAATCTGTGTAAGTAAAGAGACAGTGTACCTTCATACTCATTTTAGTACCCACATTTCTAAAGTTTTAGAGCATGTTTTGCTCAAGTTCTTTATAATTGTCCTGTTTGTGGTTACACAAGAAGTTGTTGCGGTTAAGACATAACTGCACCTGGCAAAAATTTTGTGAAATTAGCATCTTTGTTTCCAAATTTGAGGGCCATCAAAGATTGCTACAAATGTATTTGAAGAAATCACCATCTTTATCCAAGGCCTTAAGAACTTATTTTATTAGTTCCACAAGACATGGAATGGTAGGAGAATTATTTTTTCCCTGTCAACCAATTGACTTTTTTCTTATTTTAAACACTCTGTATATACCAATTGTCACTACAACCACTCTGTACACAACTTGACTTATTAACACTAATTACATGTAGACAAATATATTACATGGACAAGAAACAAGAAAAACACAATAGACAACGCAAACCGCTCAACTGCCAACTGACTGCTGGTTGGGTGACCAATCACTTATATACGGAGGAGAAATATTCTAGAATCATCATGAAGTGAACCCCTAGAATATTAATGTGTCTCACCTTCTAGAATATTTTGGTAGATTGACATATGTAAGTGTTATGGCTAAGTTCCCTTTTATCAAGCCCACAATCAGCATGGACTGCACGATTCTGCAGCAAATGTAATAGTTGCACTATGTTTAACATACATTTTTGAATCAATGCTGCGTTCTCTAATATTCTGGAAATCATCTCACAACTCCAGAATTATTGCCAATCCAGTGATTTATAGCAATTTTGACCTATAGTATGCCCCTCTGATGTCTGATAGTCTGTAAATAACCTAAGTGAGTGTTCATGTTTCAGAAGGATATCTGCTTTAATACAGTGAATTTAACTCTTTGGCTGCTGGAGAATAGTGTGTTATATTAGCTGTATGTAAAAGATATTGTAGTAAGTTGAGGGCCATCCTTAAGTATTGTTGAACTAATCTTCAGTCATGGCAGCAAATAATTGCTACTACTTTTCCTAATCATGTACCCCTTGTTAAGGTGATATTGTTTATATACTTGAAAAAAGATAAATTACCAAGAATAAATATAAAGTTTGGCATGGAACACCAAAATATCATTATCAATATACTCATACTACCATAGTATTTGGTGGAAGTGCCATAGAGAAAAAGGAATAACACTTTTTGTTGCAATAATATGGATCTAAAATTGTTGGCTTTATGAGATTATGTTTGGGGTTTCAGGTTGTACATAACCATTCTTGGATTATTTTTTTACATCATACTTGTGTACCTTTTTATGTCTCCAAAACCACTCTGTTCTTATCATGTAATCAATGCTGCTAAAACCCTTCTTCATCGACACTGGAAAACCGCTTGTATCATTGTTTCTATGGAAAATAAATGACCTGATGATTGTGGAATATAATAAAGATACTATTAATCAAAGGTCTTATAAAACATGTTTTAAAACATGATTTTCCTGTATCCTGTAATACAGAATGTTAACTCCTTATTTATCTACTTATATCCATTGATAAATATCAAGCAATTTGCCATATGGATTCTTCTGTAAAGGTTAAATGAAATAACATCCATGCTCAAGAACCTCAAGGGTCATTTACCAAACAATTACTTCTGAACAAGACAACATTTAGACATGGGAGTACCCTTGTTTTATCGTGGATTACAAGACACACAAAACATGTAAAGGTTAATTTTATAAGTGAATTGCAAGAAAATAGGGTATAAGTCATGTGATCTTTAGATGAAGTCTTCCTTGATAACATATTTTGTAAAGAAAAAAATTACTGTTGGTGAATATAAGCAACTTTAAAGTGGAGGATAGTCGGCCGGTCATTATACAGCGATGCATAAGCTTTAAAAAGGATATTCACTCGTCAAATTAAAATTGCATTTTATTTTTGTTTAAGATGACTAAATAGAGACTTTTTAATTATTTTATCCAGTCCGGTGCTGGAGTCTCAACGACTCCGACAAGAGCCAATGGCACACAAGTACCAAGGCTATGTGCATATTACAGGTAGAGCAGACTGTTTTGAACTGAATAACTGACAGTCATATAAAATGCTTTTGCAATTAGTTTGAACATCCTGAGCTACTTACAGTTAAACTAAGCAGAGATCTGACACAAGGCAGATTATCTTCTTAAACTTTAGCCATGGTGAACTGTGAACAGCAATATACCTCTACGAAGTGGTCACAGTGGAAATTTAGAAGGCGGCTGTATGGAAAATGTAAGTGTATGGAATTTGATAGTTTTACAATAAAAGCAGTAGGAGAAACCATTATGTACACGCCCACTTCAACCACTGCCCGTACACCAACCTCAAGCCCATATGTACATTACTGAACCAATACCTTCATTGTTTATGCGACAAGTTTACTGTATTGTGGTAACAACACAGTAGATGCCATCTCGATTACGGTTTGCTGGACATTTTGTGGATTTCCTGCCTGTGACAATGGATGTGCATGCAAACCATCTGTGTGGCGTTTATATGTTCTCACTGTGTTTGCGTGGGTTTTCTCCGGGTGCTCCGGTTTCCTCCCACACTCCAAAAACATACTAGTAGGTTAATTGGCTGCTATCAAAATTGACCCTAGTCTCTCCCTCTCTGTCTGTCTGTCTCCCTCCCTGTCTGTCTGTGTCTGTGTGTGAGTGTGTGTCTATATTAGGGAATTTAGACTGTAAGCTCCAATGGGGCAGGGACTGATGTGAATGAGTTCTCTGTACAGCGCTATGGAATTAGTGGCGCTATACAAATAAATGATGATGATGATGATGATGCTTATGTGATATGTTATTTACATGATAGAACTCTTGTTATTTTTTAATATTTTACAGTGGATCATAGGATTATATGCAAACATTGTTATTCTTTTTTATTTATCTATTCTTTACAATTGAAAACAATATTTACAAACTGTCAGCTTCTCCGAAGCACTTAGCATCAACTGCCCAGCAGGGAGCCATAACATTGTTGCAACTTTGTAAAAAGCAAATGGTTTTGGCTGTCAGGTTTAATTACAGTAAACAAGGAAGGGGTGGGATGCGAGAGCCCAGACAACATTTTAAACTTCACTTGCTACATGTCAGCTAAAATCTTCAGCTCACAAGTATATAGGTTAGCTTCATTTTGCACACGATATATGATGGTAACAAATTAAATATATCAACTTATTATCAATTGGGGGACAGGAATGAGAGACAAGATATAATGAATCAGTTTTTTAATAAAAGTGCCCGACTGAAACACATGTCCTATGTGTGCTAAATGAATTGGATGGGCAGTTAGAAGTATGGCGTTAGGTGAAGATGTGTTAGATTGATTATAGGTATGTTCTTTGCAGGTAGAAGCTACTGTGAGTGTAAACAACCAAAGCAACATCTTAAAATTAAGCACATTTCATTATATTACCCTTAAATACAACACTCCTGTAAAATTCAGTTAAATTACAACATTACAGATTTTATGCAAATGAAAGAAAATTTCAAAGTAAATTAAGAAGCCTAATACTTAATACTGAATATATTGGTTAATATCATCTAACAATCATTTGAAAAATTATTCTAAGCAGTTTACATTAATTGTCGTGTTACTTGGAGGGAATTTGTAATATAATCTGAAATATGAGTCATCATATTGTCTCATGACTAATGTTATTCAAATGTGTGCATTATTCAGACGGTTGATATTTTAATTGCACCTTGTTTTGATCATTCAGCTGTTTATTTATGCCCTGTGTCATCATTTAAATGTTAGCTATCATTCTGCACAAAGTATGTAAAACATTATGTACAATATGTGTATTACAACAGGGAACCAGTATGCATAATAGAGTTGTTTATGTCTAATGTAAACTGACAGAGCTGTTTAGCCTGACACGTTTCTATTGCAGTCCATAGAGTAAGCCGGTTTCAGGAGACTTCACAACTCATAGAGGCTCCCCCCTGACATGACAGACAATTTGAGCATTTCTGTCCACGATAAGTTTGAAAGTATCACCCAAGGAAACAGATAATTATTTACTTTGGGAATCAGATAAGGAACAGAATCCAATGATCTGCGGCCTCAGTTTAATATGCTGGAAATTAGTTTTCAGTTTTCAGGGTTATGGCGTCAGGAAAAGTAAAAAAATAAGAATATAAAGACATCAATAAGAAATATGCACTGACAGATAAAACCTAACGCTTTCGAAATACATATCCATGTCCTTATTAACTGCCTCATTTACTATATATAGAGCATGGGATTTAGCTTCTTTGTTACTTAATATATTTGACTAATTCAAAAACATAATAAGACATTGTAACTTTCTTTATTTTTATATGATGAGACCATATAAGTTGCCAACTATGGAGTACTAGGGATCAAAAAAAAAACTTCAAAGATTAATTCGGAGAAGCCAAGAACTTCCTCCTAATCACTGTGAGGTGTTCTGCTATATAAGTACAAGTTAGCAAGCAGGGGAATATAAGGGTCAGTGTGGGGAAAGGAGTCATTTTTAAATGTAATTTAATATATTTTAGACATGGTTGTTCAAATTACAGAAAGAAAAAAAACTGGAAAACACACACAAACAGAATGCATAATAAATAATAATTATATACAGTAATAATTAATACAGGGAAATATAAAATAAAATGTAATATACACATTGCTGTTCTGAGCAATCACTGAGATCCCTAAACAAGGTATAATTACACTGCAAGGTTTTCCCACCTCTCTGACACAGTGTAGAGCTACATTTGTTGAAAGATGCGGGGCTAATGGTGGCAAAGATATAGGGGCATCAGTATCAATTACACATCTACATGTACATAATATCAACATTCACATATGCCTATAAAATACGGAAGTATGTATAACATAAGTATAAAACGTACATTCATAATTTATTTCTATTTTACAAATCTTGATCCATGGGCTGAATCATCTGTCAATAAATATCTGGTCTGTCAGTAAATGTTTCTAAAGCTGGGTACACACTACAGGGTTTTCGTCCAATAATCGGCTCAACCAGCCGGCATACAACTGCTCGTTCAAAAGTCGGGTCAGTGTGTGTAGTGACACGATGGTCGAACGTCTGCCCAAATGGATGATTGTCGCCTCATTTGGTTGGTCGTACCGTTAAATATTTTCATTCCAATCTCGTTTCCGTTGTGTAGTGTATATAAACTTCTGACCGAAGTTGCTTCAGTGTGTACGAAATTGCAATCATTGCTCACGACAACATGGCTGTAAAAAGTTGCTAAAGGGACATCCGCTCTTCCCTTTATCGTCTAAAACAAGGCTAGTGTGTATTCAGTCCATGGACCGAGCAATCAGACTATCGATCGCATGTAAAATCGATCGGCATAAAAAGCTGGTGGAAAATTCTGCAGTGTGTACCCAGCTTAAGATTGTCAATAAAAAATGTTTATAAGGGTAGGCAACCCTATTTGAGAGGATATAGTCCAAGTTCCAAGACTCAACCTCTGCATGACCCCCTCAAGGGATAAGGATAAGTCCCACTCGTTCTCTCAATTAAGGGATTTCTGATTTTGCCGGAGGAAAGGGATATTTCCTCTATCAGGCACGTGTGTGTCTGTGGGTGTATGTGTGTGTCTGTGGGTGTATGTGTGTGTGTGTGAAAGTCCCCTCTTTCAAATTATGGTACCTAGTTTACTTATTGCCTGCTGATCGTTTTTGATCAGACGTCATTAAATAACTATGTTATAAGCCCAAATGTGCTCAGCATAGGGGTGAGAAAAGCCTCAGTGGTGAAGAGAGTAAGTTTTATAAACTATTATTTGCTCCTAAAGCATAACTTATCAATGATGATTCCAAGAATATAATTAAAACATCTATCAAAGCACACAACATCCCCTGTTAATGTTAATGTTAATAATTATATTATTATATATATAAAGGGCAAGCGTGTATGTTTTTTTTAAAGACCAGTAAATATAGAAAGCATCACAGAATTACATTAAAGTCCTGAAATGTCAGGGTCTACTGTAAAAAGGCTAAGACTACAGTAAATTTTGGACCAAAACAATAATAAACTTGCTGTGATCATTTTTCACAACACAAAAGGCAAAGCATCAAAGTGATATTAATGAGTGTATTATTTTACAGCTTACTGTTCTCTGGAGGCTATATTTCATTTGCTAGCATTTCCAGCTGAGTCAAGATTCATGCTTGTGCTGGAAGCCCTGAAGCTGTGGATTATGTTGCACACACAGTGAAGTGCCTTTAGAAATCAATTCCTGTCCCTGAGGCTAAGGGAAAACTCTATGGGAGACAATTATCCAGACTGGTCCACAAAGTTGAAGTACTCTTCCATGAGAAAACTTTCCATCGCTGCTACGTTAATAAATATGTTATACTGTACAGCACCATCATTAGTCATGTTATTTTAAAGTTATACATGCGCATGTATTGTTAGTTAAGAATTTTTCCTTGAAAAGCATAATAAAAGATAAAATGAACAAATATAAAAGCTATATTGTCAAGCAAATCAATGTGCAGAGACATGGGTGTAAGTACTGGCTAGTATGTAATATTACAGTGTTAATAGGGCTTCTCAGCTGCTAAACCACATATAGCTGTCATACTGCTCCTATATGCCATAGAGGAGAATAGTGCAGTGCCTGCCGCTAGCAGAGAGGTTGATGATCTCCCCCTGACACCATAACCCATTATTCTAGGGCTTCAAATCTTAATTCTGCTCAGAGGGGAAGGGAACTCTGATGTGTTTCTCCTCTGACCGGGAATTCACACAGTGGGGCAGAAGTCGGGGGCCAGCCATACAAGTTAAGTGAGAGAATCGGAGGAAAGGATGTCTTTCCCTATAAAATTTACTATGGAGCCCAGCAGGGGAGGGCTGGCAAATTTTAGCCCGGGGGGCAAGACTTGACTCAACAGTCTATTTTAAAAGGAAAAAAATGCAGGCGGCCCAGTGACCCAGCCCTAGTTAGCACACTATGGGACCAGCCCCTTGGGTCCAGACAGTTGTAATCATAATTTTTGCTTTCTAAATGACATCCTATATTATTACATTATGTCATATGCTTTTTCTGAAACTATATACTGATATAAATGGGAGTTGGGTCTGTGGTACATTTATCAAAACGCACTTGAACATCATGTGAACACATCAGCAGAGAACAAGTGCCACCACGGCTTGAACCTTCTGCTGTGACCTGTTTGGCACTGCTGCCCATAGTGTTTGTGTAATAAAGAATCTGAAAGTTAAGTGTATACATCTGAGCTTGACGGAGCCATTCCTTGCTAAGCCTCTGAAGGCAGCACTCAACATAAAGGCTTATAAGGAACACTGATTGGAAACTTCTGTCACAAATCAGATTTAATACAATGAATTTCTAAAACAATTCATAAAGTTTAAATGTACTTTAGAAGTCAAAGAAGATGACAATTTATTTTTAAAAAGTACTTTGCTTTGTGAATTTTTCATTACAGATGTGCCAGCTCTTTAAACGTTCCTTGATCATTAACAATCAAAGGAGCATTGTTACAACAGTAATAAGGATCGGGGTCATCCAAATTTATTAAATGTGACCATTCAAGGGGTTTAATGAAATAACTGCTATATTATTAATTATACCTCATAAATGCAGTAACTACTGGCCATTTACATAGCACAGTGCAAGGTAAAGAGCATTGTCTATCTGTGTGAGGGAGTGAATAAGCATTGTTCAAGAAAATACTTTATGATTGTTTATGAACTTACGTTTCCCTGTTGCTACTTCCTGGAAATGTACCTGCAACCTCTCTACATGCTGTCCATATGTAACGTGCTCTGTCTGTAATGAAGGACCAACATGTTATTGTCCCAATAAATGCATATAGGAGTTTACAGATATTTAGGGGTAAATTTACTTAGAATCGTGTTTGGAGGCGGCTTTAAACCACTGCGCGTTGTTGGCGGTTTAGCGCTCCAAACCGAAGAATTTACTGTAGGGCAGTTTGAGGCTGCAATATAAAATTCCTGGTGATGTGTGGCAGCTTGTAAACAGCTAAACCTTTGACGCTTCAGTAAAACAGTCCAGAAAAAAGCCCAGGACAAGGACAGATTTTTCTATACCTGCTTCAGATTGGCTTGATGCTCTTCAGAAGATAATAGGAGGCACTATTGACATATAAATTTGGGGGCAATCATTATTTATTGATTAAGGGGCAAAATGAATTTTTAATCAACTTATGTGGGTATATTTTATTTATCATTATATTCAGAGGACGATATTTTTGTATTATTATTATATCATAGGGGCACTCTGTAATACCACATGTGTGTCTCATAAATAATTATAGCCCCCATTAGCAATTAAATAATTTTGCACAGTTAATATAATTATATATTCATATTTCATAATAATATAATACAATAATATTGTCCCCATAATATGATGAAAAACAAAATTTGCCCCATAAGTTAATTATAAATTAAATTTGACCCTTAATCAATAAATAATGATTGCCCCCATAATGTATATTTTAATGGTGCTTCCTCTTATGTTCTGTATGGCCAGATAGCACAAACAACATGTAGTTTGAGCAATCGCGCACCTCGCAACAACCTGTTTTGTTTTGGCCATTTGGATGGCGATTTTGTGGCGGTTTTGCAAACCCCAGCTTAGTAAATCCTGCTGCTGGTATGTTCATAATTGTTAAAATCGGGATTTTAATCTGTAATGTGGTAGTTTTTTAAAAAATTTCATTTTTGCCAGTTTAATGGTGGTTTGACCAAATCCGTCAGTTTTAAAACCACCGGAAACTGGACTTGAAATATAAATCATTTTGTATCTTATAATAACAAAACTGTGCTGTTTAAACATTTCCTGCAATATTCTATTGCAAATTAGACAGCGCATTATTTACTGTAGCATTTAGCTCACCTTGTTCACCTTACATCACCAAGATACATAGAGTAATGTCATATGTTTTCCATTGCAGAACAGTTGAACAGTAAAACCTGCTCCATCTGTGTATTCAGGTGCATTTTCTGACTCCAGATTTCCTGTGGTCTAAAAACATAGATGTTTCATGACTGAATGCTATTTAAATGTGCATTTAATTTAATCAGTAGAATAGACTGTTGACCTTACAATGTAGATAAGGGCATAGATTAAAGAATGACCTCTTCCAACTCAAAGTAAATTGATCTTTCCATTGCACAATGCAGACTACAACTGATGCTCTATCTAACAATGAAGTGAATGCAATTATTTTAATATTATTTCTTTTTAGAGTCTAAAATATTTTAAACTTGGATTCATCTTACTAAAGATTAGAAAAATATATATTTTAGCCAGCGTTAGTTGCTAAGCATATTACAGCTTTTACCTTCTTCAAGGACAGATGCGTATGACAATGATGCATTCAGACTATGAGCTTGAATAAATGTACATGTTCCATCACTTGCACAGGAAGTGGGTAGCCTGTACCAGAGGTAGAGCAGCTTGATTACATCGGGTTCTGACAGAAAAGGAATGCCGCTTTTCAAGATAACATGTGTTGAAGGATTCATGCAGACCACAGCGAGAGTCAGCCAGAGCATGTCAAGACAATTTTATTCCAAAGGGTCTTAAGTGGATAATTGACAGTGGTGTAGGGCTTATGAAATACACTGAAATCTGATTTTATTGCTCAAACAAATGAGTATGTCATATGCTGTGCACTTGTTCTCCCTAAAAACAATATTAATGTCAGCTAACAACTGATGCAGATCTGCATACCTCTGGGCTTTATAACCTGTGGGTCAGGATATTAATTAAGATTTAATATTATTATTTTATACAAGTCCCTTACAGCATACTCAATATATGTATTAAAGTAATTAAAAGGAAATAAACTATTAATTAAACACTAAACCACAAGTCTCTAAAAACTGATTTGGGGCCATAACTTGGGACCTAAGTGAAGGAAAGAAGTATTGATACACTTACAAACAACAGTCTTTCATCCACCAGTATAATTACAATTAGCCCTAAACCAGAATGTATTTTTGCAAGAATATTAACTTAATAAATCTTAAATTAGAATGTGGCAGCATCTCAGTACCCTTAAAGTGCATTAGCGGAATTTGGCCTTAAATGTTTCCAGACCTTAACCAACCACACCAAACAGCAGAATGAATAGGCCACCATCATCAAATCTCTATTTATAGACGATAAATAGCATAAATGAAAATATACAAATATAGTGCAAAATGGCATATCACAGAATGGAGAAACAAAAGCAGAAATAAAAGATATTATTGACTGAACTTTACACCTCTGATTTTGTCAAGTTAATTTTTTGATGACTCAAACAAAGTAGTTTAAAAATAAACTTTTGGGTTAAAAAATGTTTAGTATACATTAGTGTTTTTAATACAATTTATTACATTACATTATAAAAGGCAGTTTAGTTGGACTAATTAATATACATATTTTGCTCATCTCTATTCGCAAACCCCACAAAAAAATAGTCATATTTTTGCAGTTTTGCTGAAAATATGTCTAAATTAGAATACATTTACCAGCATCAGACGTATAGATAATGCAAATGATTCTTAAGTCATTTAATATTCTATGTGATATTTCTAATATAATAAATCATATCAGAATTATACACTTGTGGGATCATTTACCAAAGAGCTAAAAGTGTTGTTTATTTTGCTTTACCGCTAAAGACATCTATATGCTTTTGGATAGGGGAGAGCATTTATCAAGGTCTGTTTGAAACGAATAAGGAGATTGCTCTGCATCTCCCCCCCCCCCACACACACACAAAATAAATACTATTATTGGGCTTCAGGAAGGGAGTTGTACTGTTGAATTTTATCAGGAAGGGAGAGGTACTGTTGAATCTTATCAGAAAGGGAGTTGTACTGTTGAATTTTATCAGGAAGGGAGAGGTACTGTTGAATCTTATCAGGAAGGGAGAGGTACTGTTGAATCTTATCAGGAAGGGAGTGGTAATGTTAAATCTTTTTTATACAGAAAAGCATTTTTTTGTTTCAAAAGCTTTTCATTTATTTAATCTTAGGGGAACTAGTAAGATATTCATAAATTGAACCGAAAACTTAAAAAAAGATAACCAAGAACCACGTATAGCCCAGATAAGTGTACTTTTAAAAAGAAGGTCCATTAGTTTTTAAAAATAAAACTTGAGCACGCACACATCCGTCTGACTCAAGCTCTGACCATCTCTCAAGTATGTGTTTTTAACGATTGATAGTGTTGGGTTTTTTTTAAACATTTTATTTGCTTTTTCAAACAAAAGACATTAGACATTTTGCGATCATTACATAACAAGGTGGTTACAAATTCATACACCAAGGATTATCATAGGACAAGATGAGGTATGTCATCACTTGTAGAATATTACAATGTTATTGAGCACAAAATGTACCATATCATAAAACAAAATCTAGCCTGGGATATCAAATCGCTAGTCGTTAACACATTAATGCCTGTAGCATCTCATAGAAATGGGACTGATAAGAATAGATTATACCAGTACAACACATCATCTAAATATTTTAGATTTTTTACTTTTTTAAATGATTAAACGTTTTGATCTGGCGAGGGAGGATTTTCGCCTATCATACCCCTTTGTAACAATAGGCAGGGGGTATACAACCCACTGCAATGGGAACGCATGAGTGTCTAAGTCCCAAAATATGTCAAAGATCCTCCCCTAACTTTCTATATAAAGACCAGGTAGTTGACTTAAATACTTGGAGTATGGAGTTTTGCTGACTTTCCGTTAACGACTCTTTGTATGGACCCCACTTGGAATAAAATTTTCGGACTCCCCTCTCTACATCTGGAAATGTTGCTCTTCTATCAAAGAAAAGCAGCTGCAACAATTTAGTGTTCACTTCTGTAAGGAGGGGAAGAGGGGAGGAGAGGAAGAGGACCATTTACGTAAGATTGCCTTCTTAGCCACAGTGAGAATTACCGATATAATTGGGATGATATTAATAGAAGGGATTTTATATTTCTAAACATCACAATTATATTAAAGTATTGGAATAGGGTCCCCACTCTGAGCAGTTCCAAATATTGAATTCAGAAAAACCAAGATCTAATTCCAGAAACGGGTAATTTTCCAACACTCCCAGAAATTATGAAAGAAGGTAGTCGAAGAACATCGACATTTTGGGCAGGTACCTTGTTCATTAGACACAAAATACTTCAATGTTTTATCATGGTAAGTTAGAAATACACCAGAACTACAGATAGAGGGCATGTACTGACTCCAAGCATCAAACGTATGGCACCAAAGTCTATCTTTATTTGAGCACAGAGGTCTTGGTATAGATATCTAATCCTGAATTTATTATTTTTCAAAAAGCATAAAAGACTATCTAAAATATCTGGTTCTGGCCACTTAAGTTTGTTATGTGTCATAGACATAGCAACATGCTTAACCTACAGATAGATATACAATTGTTTGTTAGATAAGGAGTATTTCTGATATAGTTGTTGGAAGGATTGTAGGGATCCAACTGTATCAAATACATCTCTAATGGAATTAATACCCTTACATTACCATTCCAAATTATGAATATTTGGAATCCAAGCTGAAAAAGAGGATTACCCATTATAGTAGTGTACAAGGTTACCATAGGATTCCATTTCAGTAATTTACTGATCCTACGTCAAGCATTAAATGTATCATGAAATGGAACATTGTTGTATAGTTCGGGTGGTAGGAGGTGGGGAGGTGTATGCAGCAAAGCAGCAACGGAATATGGTGCGAAGAGTTCATTTTCCAAATCTAAATTGACATAATCTGTCTGCTGTAATAACCAATCTGTTGCATTAGGAAATAAAGCTGAGTGGCCAAAGGCTACAATATCAGGGAAGCCTATGCCTCCTCTCTTCCGATTAATAGTTTTTAATATTGATTAATGTGTTTGCAATTAAGAGCAACTGTAAAACTGCATTTTATGTCCAGTCATTAATAGCATCCTGATAAATATATTTCTTGCAGAATAAAAATAAAATATATTTAAAATGCATTTTTATGGAAGATTATATTATTAACAGGTGTCAATGTATTTCATTTTTTTTCTGTGTATTCTGATGGGACATTATATATACATATGCATTGTGCATATTCTGCAGTGTGCCATGTCTGTCTGCATAGGGCAAGTGTTTATAGGCAGATCCGCTTGAACTTGAATATGGGCATACTTGTGTGTAATTTTCGTCCCATTTAAAAAAAAAGCAAATTGCGTTCACTTTGCGTTCCTTGATGAATCAGGTCCATTTTCCATGGTCCTGTAAAAATCTATAATGCCACTCTGCCACAGCGGGTGGAGAAGGAGACCTCCAATGAACAGGAATTACCGCTTTGTAAGCTTTGTTTAAATGTCTGATGAGCAATTTCTTATACTGAGATATAGACATAAACGTGAGATTCAGCAGCCAAAAGCCTGGTCCAAGAGGAGCAGGGCAACACAGAGTCTTTGCTGAGATCTCCTTAACCTTAAGCCAGAAGGGGGCTAGTCTAGGGCAGTTCCACCAAAAGTGTAGAAGTGTCCGGGGCCCTAAACCGCAGCTGCAACAGAACAGCGAGACTCCTGGATACATCTTAAACAGTTAAGAGGGGATTCTGTACCATCTAGAGAGGACCTTGAACTGTGTTTCTAGTACTTATAAGTTTAATGAACTTTACCTGGGTATATTGGACAATCTTGGGCCAGATCTGGTCAGTTGTTGACTCGGTTCATAATTTGGCCTATCCCTCGAGGGAGTTATAAAGATTTGCCAGTTGCCTTTTATAAATAGAAAAGATGTTTGTTTAGGGCACTGGGGACCACAGCACAAGTCCTCGAAAGGCATCAAGGGGCTTCTCATTTTGGATTAAGAGGTGAGCGTCTAGTTTGCTGGTAGAGCCTGAATGGTTAAATTATTATTGCAGGTTGGCAAAAGAGCAAACTTCACAAACTTCCCACCCTCCAACAGCTGGCCACTCCTGAGCAACCCCTGGCACAAGGTTCACCTTGAAAAAGTGTGAAGGGTTTTTAGTGATTAGAACCCCTAAGTATTTGATATGTGTGAAATGCCAGGTAAAGGAAAAGGCGTGCAGAATAGCATTCAGTGTGGCCTGGGAGATGGAAAGATTCAAAGCTACTGATTTTGTGTAATTAATTTTAACGTTCAATAAGCAGCTACATTTTTGGAATTCTAACATCAAATTTGGAAAGTTGATTATTAGATATTTTTTAAATCTTAGTAGGGAAAGACTAGCAAGGGGAGCAGAAGGAAATTCTAGTGTGCTGAAAACAGTTAAAATTTTACAGCGGCAGTTACCGTCATATCATAAATTATCAGATCTGCAATCCTTGGCCTGAAAACTTGTGATAACTTATTCCAATGTATAGTTCTGTGTCATGAGCAACTTACTTGTACAATCCTTCAATCTGAATTTTGGTAGCTGTCAGCTGAATCTCAGATTAATTAACATAAGTAGGAATGGGATGGAAGAGGTAATAACAGTCAGTTACTGTCTGCTTTTATTCTAACACAGCAACCTATACAAAAGTGTGTTTGATATTTTAACATCACCAATGTGATTAGAAGCGGGGAGGGCAGATTTATTTAAATCAATTTTAAAATATTCTAGTTCACTTTTGCATTTAAAGGGTGCCGCTTGTCTTTATCAAGACTAAAATAAGCAACAACAACAGCAAAAAAAAAATTGCGGACTTGGAAAATGCCCAGGGCAAACTTTAACTACAACTCAGTGGTAAATGCGCAGAGGTGAGAGAGACACATATTGAGCTCTCAAAAAATGTGCATTAATTAGAAGAATCCTTTTTTACATTATGACATCCTCTTTGGATTTTGCATGCCCTGCTGTAAGTAATATTGCTGTAATGAGATCTCCATCTGGATATAAAGGAGAAGGTGACATGGAGGTTGCACTCTTTACACATTAAAAGATTATTTCATGTACAGAAGAATTTTCACCTAGTACAGAATATGATCTGCATAATAGACAAATTGATATTGACAAATCTCAATTCCTCAGTAGACACCACTCAATACTGAACATTGAACTCACTCCAAAGACAATGGCAGTAGCTTGCAGTCAGGAGCATCAGACTGAACATCAGAGCATCAAAGCAAAGGATGAATATATATATATATATATATATATATATATATATATATATATATATATATATATATATATAAATAATATTTGTGATGACTGAACAATGTATATTTTTCTCCTTGCCAGAGTTGAGCAAAGGTCTGGTGACATATGTGTGAAGTTCCACCACTACAGTCCTTGGGGGGAATGTATCAAGCTGAGAGTTTTCTGTGGGTTTGAAATGTGGAGATGTGGCCTATAGCAGCCAAACAGATTCTAGTTATCATTTATGTAGTACATTCTACAAAATGATAGCTAGAATCTGATTGGTTGCTATAGGCTCACAGCTTGATACATTTACCCCCTAGAGTTCCGCTTTTGCTGCGCCATACTGCAGAATGGCCATTCCACACGGTATTACCAAATCTGCATTTCACAGAATTTATAGTCTATAAAAAGACCTGGAAAATGAAGGTCAACTCATTATGTTGTGTGAAGGGGTTTGAATTCCAGACAGAACAAAAATAATAAGGTACATAAGTTTCCACCAGAGAAAGAGTTCTACAGTCAAATGTCAAATATTCTGCCAGAGTGTCTAGAAAATTTTATCTTCTCTACTCATTGCTTTTGTTGTAAATATTTAAGGTATTGGTCAAAAACCAAAAATGTTCTCTACATCAGCTGTCATAGCCTAAGCGGTTAGGGGCAAAAAAAGAGCCATTACCATCACTAGCCTATGTCAATCTGGGCAGGTGACACCCCATGTGGGGTATAACCACTATGAATTACATTGCTATAATGCTATATTCAATTAATTAAATTGCAGCAATGTAGATCATCATGGTTATACCCCACGTGGGGTGTCAACAGCGCTACTTGACGTAGCCTAGTGCTGATAGCAGCTCAATGCAAGATCAGCTCATGTGGCTTCTGTTAATGAGAAGAACTAGAGAAGGTCCCCCACTTAATACACAATGGCTATATAAAAAAGAAAAGAAGTTCTGTAAAAATGGAATCCCCTTTAAACTACAGCTATAATGTTTTTCTTTTTAAAATACAAAAAAAACCTCTTTATGTCATCATAAGGCCACTTTATCAGATTACATCACCATCAAAAGTCTAAAAGTTTCATAATCATTTATGGCAATGAGGTATGTGGTCATCCTAAATCCAGATGCCTCAATATTCAAGATTTCAATATGCATTGGTGGACTAAGCAAGACAGATTCTCCTTACTTATAGCAGTACAGGAATGCATGCTAACATCCTTGGCACACACACATAGAAGCCCCAACTCTACCCATCATAAAAATATTCTAAGCCATGACCCGATGGATAAATGATGTGCACTAATATAATTCATCAACTCAGTTTCCAGCCAATAGCTCCTTGAATATAATAAATAACACAACAAATACAGGAAGCAATTAGTAGCATAAAGGAGAAATGTACAGCAGACTGAAAGAACAAAGGAAAAAAAGAGAAACTATCAATTATCAAACCACTGCAAAGGAATTACATGCTGACACTATATTTAGAAAAAAAAAATAAACACTTAAAACAGAGACAGGCAATGTCCTTGTACAGACTGAGCTCCCGCAGCCTAGAAGCTGAGACAGAGAGACACAGAATGAAATATAAGCCCAAGGAGACCAGATTGACAACAGTGTGAGCTGGGAGTACAGAAGGATGAGACCCATTTCTTGCAACAAAGCACATAATACACTGGTGCTAGGAGGAGTACCTACTTCAAGGAGACTCTCACAGACCTCGGTTCCATGAAGGAGCATGGGGGAAAAGGAGAAAAGGAACTGACAATGGAGATAGTCACATAATATACCAGTTCCGGCCACAGAGTGCGAGGCATCCCAAAACCTGCAAGAATGTAAATACTTTGAGGACTTACGCTTCCCAAACCCTATCTCAGAAAATTTTATCAAAGTTTAAGCTTTTTTTTTGGTCCTCAAAATATTGCTTGCTTGAATTGAAATTGAGAGAAAGAACAGAGTTATGGATAGAGAAAGAGAATAGGCAGAGAGAGAGAGAGAGAGAGAGAGAGAGAGAGAGAAACTGTTTTATACCTCGGTGGTATTTCATTTAGAAAGTTTTTTTAATTTATTTATTGAATGGCATTAGACAATGATACACAAAATGGAAGACACTCTATAAGTTTATAAGTGACAACATATAAACAGAGAGGTTATTTAGAAAAGAACCATATACAGAAAAATTTTCCAGCACACACATTTGCAAATATAAAAAAAAGCTATCTCTTTAAGACTCTCCTACTAGTAGTGTGAAGCAAACTTTTAACAAGCATTCTTATATTGGGTCACATATTCATGTAATTTTAAATTGAGAGCAACTTACCAGGCACCTCCATAGGCCTCCACATTGTGTCAATTTACGTGACTTATTCTTAGACTAGTCATCTTTCTGTCCGTAACCATCCAGGTCTAACCTTATTATACACCACCCCATCTCATATCTAATTACCTGTTCCCCATAAATTGTTCAATATCAATGTTATTGTTACTTTACTTACCGGTAATGGTGTCCGCAAAAAAATCATTAACTTTTCAACTGAGACTATATTTGGATATTTCTACTTAATAATAATAATACTTTATTCATTACTATATGAAGTGTGATTTGAAGTGGAACATCAAGTAATAAAAAAAAAAAAAACCTCCACTACATGTCATAGGATTATAAATAAACTAATGGATTCTGTTTTTTTCTTCTTCTGAAGTTACAGATCAATAACTAAAGGCTAAGTAATGTACATTTCATCAGAAAATACGATTGTTATGACTGTTTGTTAGATACTCTGTATAGGTCAAGTGTGTCACAAAAGTAGCAAATACACCACCATTCAATCGAAGAATACTTAAAGCAGTGCATCACGTTCTTAGACACAAGAGGCTATCCATGTACCTGAAAATGTAAGCGCAGTCTACTAAAACACAGATAAATCTTGAATTCTGCATGAATGATGCCAAAAATACAAGGCTCAGCTCTGGAAATGCCAGCCTACCCAAGCCAGGGCGTGCCCAATGACAACCAGGGTGTGCTGGGTTTTGTAGTTCCGCAACTGTTCTTAATTATTTAAACACATGCCATTCGCCACCCAAAAATGCATGGAGGATCCACAGTGCTATTTGTAACTGGGTAGGTTTACCCTGGGGGGGAATGTTTTTATCAGGCCAGGTTCCCTTAGGGAATTCCAGCTCATGTTTACCAGGCTCCCTTTTATAGTGTGAGCAGCAAACTGGAAAAGCCTGGTGCTGGTTGCCGCTATTACAGGAAGATTCCAGACTCGTTGTCCCCCCGCATTAGCGGACACCTGCCCAGGCAATAGCACTTGTGCTGGTCAATTAGGGGGCATAATTATTATTTATTTTTTTAAAAAATATATCTTTACTCCATCCGCATCCAGATATACACTTAGAGCTGCATACTTACACCCTATTTTGAATTGCACATGTCTTAAGAATAGTGTAACTTAAAATACACCTGCCAGAGGACACAAGTGTGTGGGTGTAATTTTACTCCTACATTCGGGATTCAAAATTGCGGCCTCTAAATCAGGCCCTATGCCTCTAACTTTGCTCTTTTTGTAAAAAAAGTTTACATCTGCAACCAAAATAAAATATATGTAAATGATATAACTTTGTCCATGTCTAGTAGTTTGTTTAAATGAAACCATTTAAACTAAACCATAAACATGAAACCGGATACCAATATATTTGATATTTTTTTTTACTTAAATAGGAACACATGGTAATTAAACTTCCATAGTGCTTGACAGGGATATAAAACTGAAAACAGCAAAGGCTACATGTGTATGCAAAGCCTAATACACTTTGCCAGAGCCACAAGGCGTATTTATTAACCATTATCCACATGCAACTGTAAAGAAAATGTATTATAACGTGTTGCAACCAATCTGTTTATTTTCATTTCCTAAATTATACTTAAAGAACAACAGTAAAAAAATGTATTTGTTACTATGGGAACCACCACATTTTCTGCATGGTTACCTGTGGAACAGTTTTCCTAAATACCTCAAAAGGTAACAGAGTAGTAATAGGTTTAAGAATATTACAACGTGTTCCTGTTCACTAAGCTGATCTCATTAGCAGATTTATTGCTCTGTAGTTTGGTTAGAAAGCTAAAAAAATCATGGTTAGAACTAGTTTACTCTTATACCAAATCAGATAATTTTTTCCCACTCAAATAAAAATGTAATTTTCCATTAAGAATATATATATAAGCTTGAGACTACTTCTTTCTACTTGGTTTAACTTTAATATTCAAGACTCTTGCTTGATATTTACATACTATTAATAATAATATAATATTAATAATATTAATGTTACACAGTAAAGAATAGTAAACCTTGTTTGTGTATTCTTGTTGTATTTTAATTTATGTACAGCATTTTTTTATCATTGATATAACGCATTATTTCTTAATCTGTTCCAGCAGACAAAGTTAATAGTAACTTCATGTGTATTCTATTGCCTATTGATTTTCAAAAGCTTAGCAACTTAGTCATGTGTATGACTTGTGTTAGCCAAAGCGTACTATAAAAGTTTTACTAATAGCACTGTCCTACTCTCTGTTATCTTATGAGTTATATCTGTCTCACAGCAGTTTTAGTACTCGCTGATGTCACTGCCCATAGTCGGCCATCCTGCACTAATACGCTTGTAGTGGCCGCCTGTTGCCACATTTGTCTCTCCTACCTGCTTATCTTCAAGTGCCTTCCCAAGAATGATTCATTATCTTCAGCCTTTGCCATTGGAAAATGTCAAGATTTAAATCTTACTACATTTTTCTTTCATGTTTTATTTTCTTCCTAGGAGAATTATTCTCTTACATTTTAAAATAAATTTCAGTTTATACTTCTCCATGTTACAATTTTGCACCCCAAAGGATTTGGACCCCCCAAAAAAGCCCAGTGCCCGAGGCTACAGCCTAGTCAGCCTATCGTATAACAAGGCCCTGCCCAAAGAGGACCTGTGCATCTCTAATGCCCTTTCACATATCAGCTAGATCGTGCATTGCTGCTTACCAAATATATACCATGCACAGCAAGGATAGCATTAGCATCATTATAATGTTCACATTTCCTGCATTATATTCCTGCTGTTTATCTGACTTTCAACTGCCAAGACCAAACATTTTTGTAGATCTCCCATTGATGACTTATTCCCTTGTTCCATATTCCTCTTTTTCTGGTTTTCTGTCGTTGCAATAAACCTCTTAAAAATCTCTAAAATCTCTGTTGTAGATGGATACACTAATTGTAAATAGTGTATGCGGGTATATGCTGAATTGTGAACGTGCCTGCCGGGTCACCCATGCACAGTGGGATCAGATATCCTGAGTACAGGGGATAATTCCTTGGACTCGGAGTAAAGCCACAGTAAATTTTTGTGGCTGCTCCAGTCACGCATGAAAGGGGGTCACTGCAAGGTTAGTAGACAGTTAGGTAATATGAGAGATGCATCAAGGCAAAGGGGCGACATGGTATACTGCACAAACACAGCTATCCTCCAGGTCCTGCGGTCTAGTTCTCTGCAAAAGTTTAACCAGGGTCTCTGTGTGGACTTATTTGACATGACTGAGGTTGGTAAGAAGTTAGCGCAGGCCAGGGCTGAGGATGGCATTGGGGAAGAAGTTCACTGGTCGCTATACTAACTGGATGTCGGATTTTTTAGTTCTTGCATCAGCGTATCTGGAGACATGGCCTAGTGAGCACCAGGACGTGTTAATGTGTTAGAGAGCTTATGTCAAGGAGTTTTCTAAAAAAAAAATACGAGTGGAGTGCCTAGCATACTAAGGTTCTAGCAAGCTATCATATCGGGACAGGTGGCGGCAGTAACTCAGAAACCCCCTGCACATGGCCCACCGATCTCGTCCTTTCTTTTTATTATTATTATTAATATTTATTTATAAGGCGCTACAAGGCATCCGCAGCGCCGTACAGAGACAAACAAAATCACAATACAATGGGAGACAGCACAGTACAGTAAACACAGCAACTCAGTACGCTCAATGCACAGCTAGAGAGGGCGGGGAAAGGGGAGGGAGGATCCGAAAACGACGGGGCCCAAGAAGGGGGGCGCGGAAGACAGGGAGACCCCCAGGGGGGAGGAGGGAGCGAAAGTGGATGTGGGGTGGAGGACCTTTCAGGAGGAGGGCTAAGTAGCTGGAGAGCAGAGTTAGAAGTGGTGGAAACAGGAGGAGAGATGGCCCTGCTCAGAGGAGCGTACAATCTAAGGGAAAAAAAAAAAACAAGTATTTTTGGCAGAAACAAGTATTTTGCCTTTAATAATTCCCAGTCTGGTAAAGGTGCATTATACAAATTTAAGCACACATGCTTGTGCTGCAAAGGTAGACACTCCACCAGTAGAGAGCTTACTTGTTGGTTAGACCTATTGGCAGGTTAGTTTGCCTGCTCCACTTTGACTCTACACTCCTTACCAAATACCAATTTGGTTTTAACTTTAAAAAATGGATTGAGGTCATAGAGCCGATTATGGAACACATTCCTTTTGAATAGGTGCAGCCACTCTTGAAGCAGTAGCAGGGTCCTCCGTGGAGAGCATTAAATAATTGGGCGGTTGGAAATCCTCCATCTACAAGAAATATATTAGACCTGCTCAATTATAGAACCATGCTCCCTGTTGGCAATCGAGGACTTGTTTGCTTGTTACATATGGAGGTGAGGGCATGATGGGATTTATCTAATTTTCCTCAGATGATGGGCCTCATAGCACCTTCAAGGTTTTTTACGATTTTTACCTTCATATGGGTTGCCTCTCTTTCCCCTCTCCTGGGGCATGCCTAGTGCGTCAGAATCACTAGAAATCACTAGGCCCCTTTCTCCTCTGCCCTGACAACACCTAGAAATTACCACTGACTTTACCATTGAATATCTCTACATAAGGTTGCAAGTACACTTTTTCTTTTGAGTATCTTCCTATGTACGCTAAAGGTGCATGTGCATTTCTATCCTCATTATATTACTAATATGACACCAAAACCATACTGCATTACCATAGCATTGCTACTTATTAACTTGATTTTATTATAGAGAGTTGTTTAACTAACACAGTAAGTTAATTACCATTTTAAGTTGATTGGGCTTACAGAAATATTGTCACAGTTCAAGAGCTTCAGCCCAGAAATGCTTTGTACATTTGTCAAAAATAATGGATTTTGTGGCATATTTAGCCTAACCTAGTTTTGACTTAAATAGATAGAAAATGCAGGTTCCCTACAGACTCATAACAAAGAAATACTATAAAGTGGAGCAGAAGGGATTTGTAGCTGGGAAAATAACAGAAGTAACATTAAAAATCCATTGAATTTAAAGCAGCAAATTGGTTTGCTTTTTGTACATACTGTATATGGAATATTATTATTCCCATATAACAACTGGATTTCTTGTGTCTAAAAGATAACATAGATCAATTCAACTGGGGATCAAAATAAAGATGGACGGACATCCTTTGTTTTGTTCTATGAACTCCTGTGAGCCAATTATCTTACTTGAAAACTCCCTGTTTAATTTATTATTTTATTTTTTAGTTGGGTTCAAGCTCTCAAAACAATGGAGCAGTTTGAAGCACAATTCCTATTTATTTTTTTTAAATCATTTAGTTTTTCATGCAGTATATGTTGCTTTAGGTAGACTTTGAATATATTGGAGGTAAATGGATGAAGCACATTTAAAATTTCCTTTGATTGTGTTGTGTCCCTCAATTTGTGTAGATTTCTGGCATAGTGCATGGATTTGTGGAGCACGATGGTGGTAAAGGCAGAGGTGCATACATTTGCAAAGTCTGATGGGAGTTGGGCAGAGTCAGGGAATTACTTACTAAATATTAGATTTAATTATTTGGAAAAAGACTGTTAAAAGAGATATTGGGTTGAGAGGCCTTCTTTGCTTTGTAGAAGTGTACACAGACTTTTCCACTCTGAAATAGTTTTTGCGTTTTTAACTAGTGCTGAGTTAGCAGAGATTAGGTCTCGTCTTGCACTTTTAATGGGATCCATATTACACCTTCCTGTTGAGCTTGGGCAGAAAAGAGCATATCTGGGTGCAATTTAGTCAATGCAAAATAAAGCAGCAAATACACAAAGGCCTCTATTTATTAAACAGGGAAAACAGAGTGATAGGACTTCTCCCTATTTATCAAACGTTCACCTCTGGCGATAGCACTACTATCATCAACAGTAGCCCCTGCTGGCAAAAAGATTTGACAGGTCATGATGACGCCAATCTACCAAGGTGTGGTGGTATAAGTACCGCCATAATACCTCTCAGGATGGCAATAGCAGAAGATAATTGGTTAAAAAATGCTTTACTGTTAAAAAAAGAAAAAACTTCACTAGGAAATTATTTCAAATTTTAAATTTTTATTCTATTTTTAAACATTTTTTTCAAAAAAATGTAAAATCGTGTAACTCAAAGCCCCGGTCTGGGCTTTCAGTTTCACTGCACATGCATGAATGTAATGGATTAATTCTGGACTATTCTTGATTAACGCTGGCTCAACTGAGGTGCGGAGTCTAACGAACTCCCCGGTGTTTACCAAGAACCGCCGCAAGGCTGGATGGGCTTAGCTGCCGGGAGACGCAGGTGGCGGTCCTCAGGCTCACCTCAAGAAGTAGTGTAGCGGCAGGGGCAGCGGAAGAATGCAGCGAGAATGTAGTAGAGGCGTCAGACAATCCGGGTCAGGAGCACAGGCATTCAGAGTAATCAGCAAGCCGGGTCGGTACACAGGTATGGCAGATATGCGAGTAGAGAGAGGAACGTCAAGCAATCCGGGTCAGGGGCACAGGCAATAAGAGTGGTCAGCAAGCCTGGTCGGTACACAGGTAAAGGAGATCCAGAAAGGTCAGCAAGCCGGGTTGGTACACAGGAGGTCAAATACACTAGGAGCAGGTACAAGGAGGAACAAGGAGCAGAACCCAGGAAGAGGTAAGTTGCTCTGACACTTACCAAGTGTCAGAGTGAGATTTTTTTAGAGAGCCCTGTTTGAATTCCCCGCCCAGGTCTTTAGCGGTCATGTGACCGCCGAACCTGGAAGGGCGGCTTCCGGGTCCGACGGAGCGGCGGGGAGTACAGAAAGGTAAGTATTCATTACAAGGAACCAGAAAGCCAAGTCAAGCATGTACTTTACCATTGTGGCTGGCCAGGAATAGCAGTAAGTTAAGCATTACCTCTCCCAGCCAGTTTTGCCAAGGTAAGATGAGTATCACTGAATTGACAATACTGGCCAGGAGTGGTAAGGCATCACTTATTAATAATTCGTAGCAATATGTGGTTTTCTATCATTGCAAAAAGTGGTGCTACAAAACAGAAAACCAGTTCTATTGCCAGATGTTACAATAGACACAATACACTTGTAATAAAAGCATTCCCAAAGTCCACGCACTCTTATGTTTATTTTTTGCCATAAACATTTTGGGTTAGTTCTAATGTGGGAAGAGGTTGGCTGTTGTAGTGATTTTTACATTTTTTAAATTGTAAATAAGGTCCGGTGTATTTATATGGATTTTTAGCTACTATTATCTCTCAGTAGTCATTATTAGTAGATACTAAGATATTTGAACTGTTTTGCCTATTTTTGGTTCACTATTTCCTGTGTTACCAAATGTTCGTTTTGGCCCCATACTAACATTTTCATATTTAAAGCTCACCAGTATAATCAGCATTTTTTCTCATGTTCTAACGGTACACCAACCATACTGAAGAGTGGCAAATGAAGACTTTGTATATTAATACTGAAATGTCTTATCTTTAATGCTTATTTACCTCATTGTTCTAGCCTCACGGTTTTTACTCTCATGAATATCTACATTGATTCTCCTTTACAATGTCAGGTCTCTAGAGCTCTTATCCCTACGTACATAGATTTATGAAAGAAACATAGCACCATGTAATTAAAAACCATATTAATTAACACAGTAAAAGTAAAATTAACTATCTGACAAAATACAATTTAATATAGATATAAAGGTCAATGTAAATATACAGTAGATATACACGTATTATTGGGAAATATCATGAGAAAAATGTATTTCTTCCCAGCTTTCCATGAGTTCTTAAAATTCACTCGGGCACATAAAGAAATTAAAAATGAATTATCTGTTTAATCGACACAACAAAAATGGAAATTGCGATCAGGTCACATATTAATGTGAACTGAAAACAGAGAGTATTAAAGTAGATGAGACTAAGCAACATGAAGAGTATACTGGCATTAAAATAGCCTATTATGTGATACTTAACAAGTCTTACAGCTGGTCAATATTCAGAATTATGGGGCTGATTAAATTTGTTGCGAGGTGCCATATTAGCATCTTTTGCATTATGATTCCCCATGGTGTTCAGGTAATGATCATTTCTTGCTCACACATCATTGAACATCATTGCACTACTGCAAATTGTGTGCACAAGCACAGCGGCAAGGCTACTACGGAACCTCTTAGTTAATGAATGAATCAGCCTCTATATGACAGTTCATGGATGTGAACATCACAGCTACAATGTCTACAGTTGTTAACAATAATTGTAGGGGGCACTGGAAACATGAGACAGTACTCAGAATGAGGTTCAGATGTCTCATTTGGGTCTGTAACAGTTAGCTGCCAGAACACCCCGCAATTTTAACAGTGCTACAGCACAACCCACTGTTTGTAATCTTCACATTTATTGACCGTCACATAACATCTAGCATAGTTCAGGTTGGAGGACACAGTTTAATTTCCAAACCATACATGTGCATAAAATAGATAAACCTTTCCCTAACAATCTGCTGTTTTGGAATGCAAATAAGATATCTGACAAATTCACTTAACCAGGAGAATTACAAATTTAAAAGACCTTTTAACAATCTGCATGTCAACTATTAATGAAGTGGAAGAATTAATAACAGGAGAATTTAATTATAATTTACAAAGTTTACAGTATAATCTGCAATTATCATATCAATTTATCTGTTTACAACACAGAAGCATTTCTATTGATATATCTTCAGAGAATACTGACAAATCAGGCTTGACTAGCACGGTCAACGGTAATTATAATTTTTGCGCTGTATGTCCCCCTGTCTAGTTTATAAATGTAGGGTAGCCACTAATGCCTCAAAATGGGGATTGTGCTATTGTGGAGGTTGTAGGAAGCCATAGATGACTCTTTCTATAAAATTAAGCTGTTTACCATTCCAAACATTCCAGAGAGAACGTAGACTTAAAGCTTAGGAAAGGATAAAAGAAAAAAATAAGGTAAATTCAGGACAAAGATTAATATTAGAATTCCACAATTCACTACTACTAGCATTGTACAAGGGATTGATAGAAATTCAGATAATATTATAGAATCGTTATGGAATATATTTATTTAGCTTCTTCCATCTAGAAACCAGCATAACATGTGTGACTCAAATAGTTGACAGTGCATTTGGCTTCAATTTAATGCTTATTATAATTGATTAAAAATTTTCCTGGAGGCCTACTTACTGAAAATGAGAAGTGCTCTTAATATAGTGCTCTAGGTAGAGGTGTAGCGCAATACCAGTTAACTCATTTATCTTGGTGAATTAACTGAACTGCAGAGACATCCAGAGGATGTGCAATTTGTTTTTTTGACATAATAGCATTAAGAAATGTAACACCGGATATACTTAATGTATTAATTGTGTGAAATCTCTATACTGTACACTAGACAAATCAGCAATGCACTGTGGCTCAGCTGTCAAGCTTTAAGTACAACCGTTCCACACAGCTGGGATACCAATAAAGTAATAACAATTAGTGCGTATATACTATATATATACTATAGAAAAACATATACATTTCCAAAATGAGCAAACAATTATTTTTCTTTCCTTTGAATTTTAATATTAACCCTTTCCTGCAAATGCAGGCTCATCATTTTTAGTGACCCTCTGCTTATAAAATTCCAAAGAATGATGGAGGCTTAATTGGGGTTACAGTGTGTGTGTGTGTGTGTGTGAGAGTGTGTGTGTGTGTGTGTGTGTGAGTGTGTGTGTGTGTGAGTGAGTGTGTGTGTGTGTGTGTGTGTGTGTGAGTGTGTGTGCGTGTGTGTGTGCGACCATGTTATAGAATATTTGTACATCTTCAAGCTTGTTCGAGCTTATATGGCTATATTGTATTTTAATGTTTTCCCAATAAAACAGTGAACTCAACTTCTGAAGTTGTATATTATTGTTAGTGCTCATAACAGTACAACAAAAACTTGAATTGGACATTTGAATAATATAAAAGTATATAAGCCACAGTTAAAAGTTTGTGGGAAGGAGTCTGGTCATACCTGTCTGAATACTAATTAGATACATGAAAAAAAATTCAAACTAATATATAGTATACATAAACAAAGAAAAATAAAGTGAAACATCTTAGAACATCTAAGTGTAAAAAATAATGAAAAGTTGAGCAGCAATAGCCAAAAAAATATGTAAACGCCAACCGGCTGATATCCTCCCTCTGCACACCACCGTTCTATTTCTTAAATTATATAACTTTACTTAGTACCTGAAATAAGACACATACGTGTTTTAATTTTGGCACACTAAGGCCACTGTTATATATATATATATATATATATATAAATGTTGGTACCTGCAAACTGCTTCCAGGTTTGGCGTTTGGACAATCTTGTACCCAAAAAATGCATCCTGAGAAACTTGCGTATAACCCTCTCACACAGAATGCTTAGCATTACATCTTTCTGTCCGGTACATGTTTGTATAAGCTGTGTTCTTTAGAACCATGGCTCATTAGTGACTTGCTAGTATTATACTAGAAGGGCATACTGTGCTAATGCTAATGAGTTGATAGGCAATTTGCTTAATTAAATTAGTGCATGTTGATGAATTGAGGCCTGTGCTAATTACAATTCCTTACAAAGAATGATAACTATATAAATATATTTAGTGGACTTACTGTAAATGTAGTGGTACCTATATTTTACCTACAACAGCAATATATAGATTCATGTATGTGCTATTTCCATGTTATGGGAGTGAGAGATTGCATATAAGCAGTGTTATTTTTTTCCATATCTATTTTGAAGTATTTAAATTCAAGTCAATAATATCAGTCTTTTACTTTTCACTCTACATTTACAAGAATCACATTTTTGTATTAACTATAGCTGACTGAATTTATACACAAGTAGTTCACGTAATAATAATAATAATAATAATAATAGTAATAATAATGTTATTTTTAATATTAAAAATGCACAAGGTAACTGAATGAACTTTCATATTGTGGTACATTTGACACCACAGTTTTCTCGTACAATGTTGTGCCTCACATTCTTACTCTATGTTGTTGTTAACATTTAGATACTCAAATGTGTGAATGCACATGACTTCACTAAGCTGCATTATTCTGTACTGCTACTAACACTTTAATGTAGTCTGATTGACTACAGGATGTCCCAACACCATCCACTTTATCCCCCTGTGTTTCTTGTCCCTAGTTTTAAAGAATGAATGCAATAGGTGGTCCTGGTACCAGTGACACCAGTAGATCAGAGAATATAGCCAGGTTATGCACACAGCTAGGTTTACTGTAACTATTTTGAAGTACTTGTTTATTTGTTAATGACATCTGTGACCATTTACAAGTCATTTTACATGCTTCCATCTGTAAAACTTAAGTCTATAAACATTTGATATCACTGACATCATTTTTAAATATGAGTCAGCAGTACAATGATATGGAGTTTAATACAATAAAAAGTGTATTTATCAATGTGTGGTATTAGGGCTAATTCTATATCACCACTATGAGGAAACTATCCTTAGTTGGGATGGTGGTCACCCTCCATGGGTCTCAACTCACTCGGTCATACCAGAATATATCCAAAATAAGGCTTTATTGTGACAGCACAACACCATAAGATGTTCATAAGCTACAGGGTAAATGGTAACTTCCAGCAGCCTCTTGCAGTCAGCCCCCCAAAGTAACAATCCCAGTACCCTTCAGAGTCTTACCCTCTCGCAGCATTACTGCTACCATTAGCTAGACATTCCTGTGTCCACCAGCCTGGATTATTGACTCACACAGACCTTGTCCTGGTAGGGTTTGCACTGTGATTCCTGACCCAGAGTCCTTTGTGCTGATGTCTTGTACACTAGGATCCTCCAAGATAGAATGACTCCATTGACATACTGCTCTCCTTATATTCCTGGCTGTCTACTCAGGGAGTCGGGTCAAGATGTCCCAATCTTCCCCCATTCAGCAGGGGCCTATCAGTGGACACTTAAATAATTTAATTGTTATAAATGCCGTCTCTGTTACCTTGGTTATACAATGGATATTTCAATTCTGTTAAAAAAACTAGATCCTTGTAATGACAGCCATGGAAACAGGAGTATGATGAAAACATAAAACTATTTTATTGCAGTGAGAACTCAATCCAGGTAATGTAAGGTAAACACAGATCAGGTAAGGCTTGGTATATAAATAAACATCCTGGTGTGACTAGATAACAAGTAAATGACAATGAATACAAAACAGCAGGTACAGGTAACTTAGCTGAACAATGATAACAGCCAGGACCAGGAATCACAGGAGCAGTAGGTTTGCAGAATGTTCAAAGTACGAGACAGTTTCAGGATAACAGCCGGGTGTGGCTGGGTACAGGTGAGTAGTAAATTGTTACTGAACATCAGGTACAGGTAACTTAACTGAAAAATGGTACAGTCAGGAGCAAGAATCAAGGATTTCACAGAAACAGAATGTAGCAATGCAGGTAGTTCAAGGGAAAAACAACCATTGACCAGAAAGTTGTATGGTGAGGAACGGGCATAAATCAGTCAGTTAGTGAGGCAGGAGCGGCTAATTAACGGAAGAAGAACAAACTAACTCCTGTCAGTAGGGGAAAATGTTCAATGGTAGAACATCAGCAGCTCTGGTAATATTGAGGTACAGCAGCCAGATACAAGATAAAGGCCTTACAATGGAATGGCTTGACTGAATTAGATAGTTGTCTGGATACACTAAACAAAGGGTAACATTATTACATCAGGGATCAATATGACACGTCACACTTGCGTAAAACATTAAGACATTTGACACATTGTATCTGTAGCGTTCTATGATCAAAGGCTGAGATACATTTTGATACAATAACATTTATATTTCCCAATTCTATAACAGCCAGCATAGTACTGTGGAGGCATGTTGCACATCACGTGGAAGTTCTAACCTAATTACCTCCTAGATTGCCTATTGATCTAGATAAATAACTTGGGCTGCCAGTTAGCTATCTTAACAGTCACTCAGACATTGTTCTGATTACATTACTAACATCCCAAATCTAAGCCACACTGCATAACAATGGACATTTGTGACAAATGGTAATTACCTTAGTTAACATAACTGTCATGCAATATGGCTTCCACTGTCCTGCTATTTTCACACAATATGGCACCAGTCTTTATATTTCCATCGCATACAATATTGCACGTAATAGCAAGGACAAAATGTACCTAATAACATAAAAAACAATATAAATAATCCACTGATGCTCTGGTGTGTATACTTATATATATAAACAGGTGATGAATAAAAAGTCCTCAGTCCAGTGGGACCCAATTTCGTCACAGCCACTTATAGCAGCGATAGAGATCACGTGATTTACCAATAATACCTTGCTGAGGCACCTGAGCGATATTCAATTTGACTCAGTGATACCGGCCCAAAGCAGTAAGGGATAACTTACCGCTTTGCTGGGCCAGTCTCAAGGGATATGCAAATGCATGACCTAGTTAGCCGGTTGAAACTTGTGCAGAGTAACTGAAAAAATTGTTAAAAATAGACAAAAATATGTAAACAAAATAAAAAAATAGTTAAAAAATATTATCCATTTTGGAAAAAATACTTTATTCTAAGAATAAAGCATTTTTTCATTGAGTTTCTTCTGGCACCCTGAGATGCCAAAAGAAGGATTGTGGTGGTACATGTACCATAGCAAACCTTGTAAAATAGGCTTCCCCATGCTTAGCCGGCAGAGATCCGCCTTTTTTCCCCTATAGTAAATAGACCTGCAAATAACCATCTTCCCCAGCCACATAGATCACCGTTTCTTCAACTGCACAAATCCCTCATGACTCTTTGTTTTACCTACCTGTGGTTTCTGTAATACAGAACACAGACTTTAGTCCTTGTTTACAGTGCTCTTTTTGCAGTTAAGTGAATAAGAGACATTGAGGGGAGGGAAATTCAACCACTTTGTTTCTGTGCATTTTTAACTGCAAAACAAGATATATTGATGTACAAAAATTAAGCTATATGAAATGTACAAGACAAATATAAGTTTATCTCTAAGTAACACTCCATCTCTCTCCAAGTAGGCATGATACGAATTTAATAGACAAATAAAACAAATTGAAAACTTTAATCCTAAGGGGCCTATTTTTGAACTATTGAACAGATTTTTATCATGGTAACTCCCTCAAAAACTGCAGCTTTCGGAGGATTAAAGTACCTGCCTATTAATTATAGTGAATCTAAATCTGATATCTGCTGCAGTCCCAACATCTTCAATAGCTAATGCAGTCCCCATAGGTGACTATGGGAACTGCAAAAATTATGAAGATGGCTCTAGCTGTTCTATCCTATGGGGAGAGCATCGCAGGAGAGGGATCTTTGGATTTTTCCCCAACTGGCTTTGTGCTCCTCCTCATCGCAAATTGTGTAAAGGCCATCAGAACATGTAGGTAAAGTGATCACCTTAAATCATTTATTTTTATTAAGTAAAATCTGCACGAGGGCATAAACAAACCCATAAAATACATTTTATTTGTCTAATGCCATCCCTACTAAATGTATAACTTTCATCCTGTACAACCTGCAGCCACTGGAAGCTCTACATTGCTCCTAGGTCATGGCTGTAAGATGTTACACTTTTAGGCTTTAATGAAGTTCCCAGTGCTCCTCTGTTACCTATAACTAACTATAATGTGGTATTCCATAATAGCCCATTATTGTAGCTCATATTATAATGTGCTATTAGAGAATGTCACAATATCATTTTCTATTGCAGTCAGAGGAGCTCAGGAAAGCTGAATCCTTAAACATTGTCAAAAGCTGAATGCATAACAGCTTACAGCCAAGACCTGGCACAAGCACAAAGCCAATGGTAACAATCAGAGCTGGAATGCAATTATAAGGTCATGGCTCATAATAAATATTAACATAAAGTCTGCTATGTATTAATCTACCTCAATATCACAGGGGTTTTTTTTTAACCTTTTTGCTAATAGAAAATCTGTTATTGCTGCAATTCAAAGTGAGACCACTATCAGGGCTTCAATTCCATTTATTGTAAAAAAAATAAATAAAAATAAAGCATTTTTAATTTAATTTTCTTCTGTTATGATTCCATTTAAACTCTACTATAGATCTTACTTATGATTACATGTAAAAAAAGCTGCAAAATGTTTCTCTGTGTAGAATTAAGTTCATAGTAAATTAATTAGAAAATATTGATTGTTTTCTTTAAATATGATGTATATCTTAGTACAAGCTGTACATACTTTCATATTATCCGTGTTATGCTTTAGTCTTGCTTTGTTATTTATATTGATATTATGGACCTGATTGATCAAGGACCGCAAAGGAAAGTATTGTGCATTTTTTTTTAAATGCATATATATCGGCTATACACACGTCTGTATTCAACAAGGAGCAGCTCTGAAGATACATCTGTTAATGATTAGGATCATTGTGAGGAAAAAGGGGGACAGGAGTTATGAAACTAAGTGCACTAGAAGTCCCTAAATATTTGTTGAAATCAGAAGAACCATCCACTTAAAATATAACTTTTATTAAATATATTTAAAAGAAAAGCGAAATATAAAATTATATAATTTAATAAAAACACGATACTAAATAAAATGACTGGGTGCACAAGATACTTACACTTGTTTGATGAATGATAAGGACCACTCTGCTCCTGCAGACAAGACACTGCAGGATATGTCTAATATATATGTGAAATATCAAGTCAAAAAGAACGCAAAAAAAACAACTATTCTATTACTGTCTCCTGTTAACAATATAGTCTAAATGACAAACCATTAAAAAAATGAAAAAAGTGTTATTCTTTCCTTTTCTCACCATAACATACATGCTATTAATGTCTACTGTACATAATATATACTTTTACAGATGCTCCTCTTTGCAAACACATGTTCTAGCTTTGCATATACAGCCGCCATCACTAGTATTTGGCACTTACACCAGACCTTTAGCTGGTGCAAGTGATACAACTAAAAATCGACTGAGAATCACATACCTTAGAGATTCCCAAAGCTTGAATCAGACACTGTTGCGTGCACTCGAGCTTGGCACGCCATTACTGTAACTGACTATGTGAATAGGCCTGGGATGAATTGGACATTGCTGCGTTCTCTGGTGTATGGCTCTTTTTTGGGCTTGTGCATAGCGATTTTACGCAAAATATGGTAGCTATCGGCCATTACGTGCCTTAATGAAGCAGGCACTATGGGCCTGAGCCATTAAGGAGAGCAAAGCATAAAAAAGGAGTAACTTTGCACCTCGGCAAAACCATGTTGTATTGGAGGAGGAGGAAAATTTAAAATGTGGGGACAGATTTATAGTTGGGGTAGGGCATGTCCTAGATCAACTTTAAATTTCAGTGGAAAGATAAAGCTAACAATTATATGTGTGCTGCATGAAAAAAAACAGCCAGTATTTAACTTATATGCAAAATTATAAACTAATTTGCACCCTTTGCATTGTAACATGGTTTGTCCAGGAGAACCTTTACTCCTTTTTTTGCCTTACTTTCCTTCATGACTCAGGCCCTATATGTTTACTTAGACTTCACTGTACTAAACATCACAATGTATTGTAGCCAGCAGATTAGAATACTGAGTTAAAATAAAAACACTGGAAATTACATTCACATGGCTTTGAAAGTCATGTTTACAAATTTGCAAGAAAGACCGTTCAATCGGGTTCTCTATTGTATGTAATTATTTCTGAAGACTTTGGTTCCATTTAACACCAAAAATTAACCTGTCCATAATTTTTTAACTTTCAAACAATATTTGTTTCTGATAGCACTGAGAGGACATCCATGTATTGAAAGTAAACATGACATGATTGCTTCATATCCTGCTCTAGGATGCCCTTCTCACCCAGGCATACGCTGCTGCTGCTGAGTCTCCAAGCTAATAGTGACAAATATTAATATTTGACTGGTGTTTCCATCATTTTTTACAGTGTTCACCTTCTGAATATATTTCCTCTGAAATGTATCTAGTTTCCTTGTAGTATTGCTTTGGGGAGAGGAATTAGAAGGCAGTTGCAAACATAATTTCTTTTGTATATTAATTCACAGTCAACATGACATACGTACAATTTTATACTTACATCTAGATATCAGCTATTCATTGATATTTTATTAGAGAGTCTGTTTATTATTAGGTAAAAATACTAAACTCTTCAGAAAACTACTGTTTTCGCAGGAGAAAGGCATGTATTTCACTTCACCCTATTTACTAAATGGTTAACCATGGAGAAAGCACTGATTCCTCTGATACTAACCCCATTTTCAACAATTATGTTTGTCCCCATACAGCTCTATGGCGATGGTGAAAAGTTTCAATACATAAGGCATCGAAAAGTTAATTTTTGCCGGTTGCCTAAAGTGTTCTCTTCAACATCTTAAGGGCTGATAGTATTTCAGCACCTTGGACAGCGGTGTCAGAGGGCAGAGAGATAGAAAGACTGGCTGTAAAGCAATAGAGGAGGAAAGCACAGACTGTGTAAGAAGAAATATGTTTTGCTCCCCATGGCACTCAGTAACAATGAGGCTCACAAAGACTACACTGTAGGCTCAGAACAGGTGAAACAGCAAGCTCTGTTTATTCTCATGTACATGGGGCTGTCTGGCGAAAAAACAGCAGACAAAGCATAATGAGAACACAGGGGTTTTATACTTTATCTCACAACACAGAAAACTTATACAATAAGTTAACAAACATTACTACAATTGGTTAAAGACACATTCATTACTATTAAAAGCAGTTGTGTTTTATGTCCCTTAAAAGCAAAGTGAAAAACCAGGAGGAATGTCTTTGTTTAAAGCTTTTCATAGAATCAGCATCTAATCTTGAGTAAACAGTTTCACAAGGTCTGAAGAGGAATGTACCCTCCACAGGCTGGCACAGTTTTACAGAGACAAGAGAATTTTACAAAGTATTCAGTTTAAGTAAACATTTTCAGCAGTCTTTAGTCATCCAGCAACCATATTTTGTTAATGTCGATCTCAATATATTGAACAGGTTTAGCAATACACACAAACAATGCTCAGCAAAATACTCAGGTCTCTTTACTGTTTGAACCTTTAATTCTATGGCAGCTAAAATCTCTGTCCCTGCCTGGACTTTTGGATCTCACAATGATTGCTGTGCCCCAGAAGCAGGATCTCAAGGCAATCTCTGTGCCCGGGATTCTGGGTTTTCACCTGCAGGTCACTAGCTTGCATGAGCTGGAATAAGTAGGATTATTTTATATTATTATTATTATGATGACAAGAAAGATAGGAGGAGCAAGCAGCCCACCAGTGAGGAATCAGGTGACCTGGATTTTCTCTGATCTCCTCTTCAGAAGTACTAAAATTCAAGCAGATAGCTGGTTAACGCCATCCACAGATGGTGTTATTTTGATAAGTGAAAAAAATCCAAGTGGTCAAAAGTTACGCTTGTTAAATTGACTTTTTAGGCTGTCCCCATAGAGATCTATGGATGTGGTGATACTTACCTTTTAATACTGTTAATCTTTTAATAAATTTGTTGAAACAAAAAATTTGCCTTTCTGCGACGATCATAGACAGTTTCGCCGAAGCTAAGAAGTTTCACTTAATCATAAATAGACCACATATAGACTGGTGTACGCAAGGAGCATAAGCACATTACTATATTTTGTCTCTGTAATTAATGTGATTATAAAATTCAAGCTAAAATACATTTCAAAAAAACAGTATCCACTGCATAAGCTTTAACTATAAGACATTTATTACCAGCAGAGACCTAAAACATATTAGGGAAAAACAGTTATTATTGTGACATTTTCATAACTCCCAACATTCTTCAGTCATATATCGGGTCAAAACCAGGTCACAAGCTTGAATTTCCCAGACTGTGCCCTGATCCACAATGACCACCAAAAATCTGGCTTTTGCATGCCCACAAATTGGTACTATAATCCATGTCCTCTTTGCCCATTATCATCGTCATCATCAACATTTATTTATATATTTATATAGTGCCAGCACATTCCATTGCGCTGTCCAAAGTTAAAAGGGACTGGTGGAAAAATTAACCAACATGAGTTAAACATCACGTTATCCATGCCATCTCCAAAACCCTTATATGTTGTGTAGAAGTGGCAAATATTTGATTCAAACTACGTTTCTGCAATTTTAAAACAAATAAGGAGGTTTCAAAAAAAATCACATAAATAACAGTTTGCATGCAGTTCATCCAAAGTTGTAACAACCAACAACAGCAAAACATAAAAATGCTAAGTATGCCAAGCAGTAGCTCACCCTTGTAACAAGAGATACATATAAAATATGCAGATTTTTGTGGCTGACTGAAACCAGATGAAATTCAGTCAATAGGGGTTACAAATAAATAATACAGATTAGACCGATACCTAGAGATATTAGAGCTTACAGACAGTTACATTAATCCCTGTGGTCTAGAATGTGAATTCTGCCAGATATATATAATGTACATGTTAACTGCCCTAGGAAACATGTGTTAATGGGGTGTCAACATGTGTCAGCTACCCTGCCAGATAACAGAGAGTGGCATATGCTAGGTATTGCACTATATATAGAAATTCTCTTTTACTGACACATGGTGGATACATTGATTGTCTGAAGCTGTCTCTCATTACCATAGTATTTGTAGGGGGGGATTCAATTTCCCCGAAGTATTGCAGCGCTAAAGCTATTCCCGTTATTACACTAAATTTAACCCGGCTTTCTGCTCGCAGCTCAGGGAGGGCAAGCAAAGAGCTGTAATAACGGTATTTAAGTGCACTTTTACTGTGTTACTTTTTACAGTAACACGACCAATTGAATTCCCCCCATAGAATAAATGACCAGTGAAGTGAAATTGGTTCACATCTTTTTCCTTTTTTTTTTTTTTCTTGTATGTGCTTTTAAAACAGAGAATTAACACTGTTTTTGCTTGATATTAAAAGTGTGAATGAGACCCTATCTTGAGGATTGTAAGCATGAAGCCTAAGCATGACGGCACATACTGCAATGTGATCTTCTAACATGACTTTCAATAAAATCTTACAGATATTGTTTCATTTGTTGGTGACCAACGATCAAAAGCAATGCAGTCTGGATGCTGAAAATGATTTACAAATATGAGAATACAGACTTGCTCCTTAAACGACATTGACATTTCTTTTTTAACATTTTGCATTTGCATAGCAAATATTATAAAATCCTTATTTTTATTTTTTAATACATCTGGGCAGATTCTATTCTAAAACAAATCGCTGCATAGTGTCCAGGAAACTAAATTAAAAAGATTATTGTATCTATTACAAAAATACATTTTGTTAACAATATAGTATTCTTTATAGGAGGTCTGCAGAGAGTCTGAATAAAATGCACAATGCGGTTGCTCTGTACATACTTAAATTGATCAACAATCCTAGTGTTCATTTGGAATTCATCAAACTGCTAAAAGCGTTGATATCAATTAACAGCTTCTAAATGACAGTGTACGGGATAGCCCCATTCCCCTGACTATTTTATGCACCCACTTTAAGCAGCAGCAGGAGAAAAGATGAAAGTGATGGCAAGAATAGGCCACATTATCTCCACTTTCTACAAGCACCTCCATCATCAATGTACGGTATGTTAAATAAGACACGATGACTCCTGTACTGATATTAAATCATTTTAACAGCCGATGGCACTGCGAATTCCATGGAAGTGTGTTATATTTATTGTGTGTGTGTGTGTGTGTGTGTGTGTGTATATATATATATATATATATATATATATATATATATATATATATATATATATATACTATTTATATACAGTATAGAGCACTAATTATCACACAAATTAAACTGACGTGTAAATAGATAATTGAGTGAAAGTACAGAAAATTCTGTGTATGAAATATATTAAAATAACACCTATTAGCAAATACTAGGTTACAGAGCAATTTCTCAGGCGGAAGAAAAGCAATCTGTATGACTTCTGTATACATATGAAAGGTGGCATCTCGGATATATTTGCATAATCAATATTGAACATGTGTTCCATAAGCCCTTCTGGTAGCATTTAGTGTTACTGAGAGGCACTGAGAATCCACAGACAATATCACAGTGCAGGTTAGGTTAGATAAGTGGATGTGTGTCTTTTTTTTTAAAATAAACATTTATAATATGATGACTGACATAATTTTCATAATAAAACATTTGCAAGCTAGCACCTTTACAATCCACACTCACTTTTAAGGAAAGTGTCAAATAGATCAGATATGCGGTGTCTTTTAATATACTGTAAATATTTATACTATATATGCATACATTATTTTTAAATCTAGCCATCCTCTCAGCTGTCCATGGAAGATGTCACTGTAAAACTAATGCAAACCTATAAACGGTATTTTCTGCCAAATAACAAGGATCGATAATGGACAACTTCAGTTTCTTGACCTCAAAGCTCCTAACCCTTACAACCCCATCCACAACCACGATTTTCAGTACTTTGTTGAGTTAATAGCACAATCTACATCAAATTCACTAATTGTGCCAGACAACACACATACACATAGTCAACAATCATGTAGAGGTTCTGGTGACATCTGTTTTTCTGCAAATGCTTTGTCATGATGGCTGTTAGTGGAACTCCCATATTCACCAATAACATGCGAAGGTGGATGTGGCAAAGATCAGATATGTTATGCCAGAGCTTTACATGATGTATACCGCTTCTTAAAGATTAGCAAAATGTCATAAACTGTTCTTTAAAATATTTGCCTCATACCACATTTGGCCAGGAAATTTTGCATATTTTACCAGTGTAATAGGGCCTTGGCCTTAAATATATTTACTCTAACCCTAACCACGCCACACAACAGAATGAGTCATTGTCCTAACTCAGATCATAGACTATAAAGGCTTCAGAATTCACATTTACAAATACAGTGCACAATGGCATTTTGTGGAAAGAAAAAGATATTATCATTGGCAGTTCTCACCCCTGTCTGAAAAGGTGTTTCCCACCTCAAAATTCAATCCCCACTGGATTTCAATGCAGTTTTGGACCCTCTCTCCTTGCAGGCCTAAAGGTTTGTGATGATAAATGGGCCCAGCACTACTTACTTGTTCGTTGCTAGCAGGAAGAGCTACTGGAAACTGCCATTACAATCTACCAAACAGTTAATGATGATAGAGTCCCCTCTACATGCAATTTTCCAGCCTAATATTGACCAAAGCAGTGTGCAGCGAGCTGTTTTTCCTCTACTAATGAGCAAGCAGCAAAGTTAGGATCTAGGGGTATATTTACTAAACTGCGGGTTTGAAAAAGTGGAGATGTTGCTTATAGCAACCAATCAGATTCTACCTTTTTATTTATTTAGTACATTCTAAAAATTACAGGTAAAATCGGATTGGTTTTCAAACCTGCAGTTTAGTAAATATACCCACTGGGCTAGTTATTGTTTACTTTAAAATATACCAAGAAAAACAATTCTATAAGCCTTGGATATACGAAGAAAAAATGATTCCTGGCAAAGCTGAGTGAAGACATAACTATATGTGTTGGCTCATAGAGGTACAAATCACCACTAAGTATAAGGGGAGATCTATTTACTCCCATAATTAGCTTTATATCCAGAGCATAGGGATACTAGATTTGTTTACGCTATACAAAGTATGTTGCTCATATAGAAACAAAGGTAAAGTTTACTTTATTTCACTTTCACATTTTATTTTGTCCCTTTTATCAAACAGGGTAAACTCTCGAGAACTGAAAGCTTCTGAAGGAGATGGATCAGCATCATAGTGCCCTGCTCACTGCCAGCCCCCGAAACAGCAGCGTTGGTTGCTATGGCAATAGCTCCGCTACTGATTCAGTGCAAACCGTAACTCCTAAGTGTTCCGATATAGGCTGAACAATCCCAGTTGTAGGGGACTACTGTCTCATTGTCCTGACAGTTAGCACTTTTGTCCCAACTGCGGTGAGTGTTGTGTGGTATTGCATACCTAAAACTGGTATGGTAATAATACTGGAGGAGGATGGACTCTTACACAACATCTTTACTTTTTCATCAATAAGGCAGGAAATTCTATGTTCACTTAACTAAATACTAATCCTGGGCTGAATATAAATGGAGCACAAGTTCATGGTCAGCTTGTCTTTGTTACTTGTGCTTTCTCTTCACGCTACATTATTCCTAAAACATAGTGAGGGAAGCAGAATGTGAAGGGCTAATAAAAATAAATCTCACTCTCAAGACAAATCAAACAAAGATTACAATCTGTTCTTTCCACTGTTGTGCACTTTTGAGGTCAGTAGAGAAAACTTGTCATTTTACCAGAAATCAAAAGACTGGTAAAAACTTTCAATTCAATTATTGTGACAAAAATTATTTTTTCCTCTTGTTTGCCATGTATAATTAATGCTATTATACCTAAATATTAGCTAATTTTACAGTAGGCTAAGGGAAACTGTTGCTTGGCAGTTGGTTAAAATTACGTGTCATGCTGAGACTAGTAGTTTCACAAAAGCTGGTGGGAAGCAGTTTGCAGCCTAGTAGAACAGCAAAGTAGTAAATATTTATATAGTGAGTTAGACATTACAGTATTCGTACTGAATATAATTGTATATATTTGCAAATTATACACTGTGCAGAATAGAACTTCTCAAAGCACCAGTAAGCTCACTGAAAAAAGGTTTTGTTTCCCAGAACTTCTCTCAAGGAGTTTTGCAGTGTTTATTAACAACCATTCTGTAAATGCAGTGGAGACCCGATGTGTACCCTAAAGCAGGTTGGTCTAAACTGGTGTTCCTCGAGGGTCCATCCAGGCACATCAAGGTGCACACCTCCACTCATAAAAACGAGGGAACATCAGGACTGTTATTATTATGTGCTATTTTTATATGTGTGAAGCTTTTTATTATATTAAGATAGAAATATAGAAATTCTCCACTGAAGTGCAACGTGACGGCTCAAAATAGTTATATCGTCAATTTAACTGGTTTCAGAGGATGACCCCAGTGTTGGTTCTGATTTCACAGGGCAGACACTATTTAAAATTTAAAAATAAATTAAATAATGGTAGCATGCCCCCCACCCCCCACAAATCCTCAATGATTTCCTGCACTAGATAGCTTGGCCAACATAACTTAAAGGTCAGGGTGTATGCAGGGTCTTCCTGCCACAGTGAAATGCAGCCTCAGGCTGGTCAGCACATGGCTGGTATGGTATTGCGACATTTCAGAGATCGCAACATCATATGCTGCCGAGAGATGGAGGGGTCAATACACAATCAGCGAATTAGAAGAAGCTAGATAATGTGCTGATAATCATAATCGTTGTATCAGTCCCTCAGTACCTGTAATAGATATACCTCCTAAAAGGTATATCAAGGGTGCTTCCATGTCAAATTATATCTCGGTTACATTAACATGCTCTTACTGTACTCAGTTTATGCTTGCCTGTCCTTGCCCACAACCCATTCCATCTTGCCAGACATAAGTCAACTATACTAATAGTTGAGGAGAACTGAAGCAGAGAAGCTGTAAGTATTGTTCAAACACAATAATGGTACTTTTCTGAGTGTGCAAAATGTGTGCTTACTGTATGCATATGCCATTTGCCTAAAATTTTTTGTAACTGCACCCATTTTTATGAGGACCCATTATTACGTGAAAATGGATGGATTTGTGGGCCATGATGGTGTCATTTGTAGGAGTGCAAAATCTTCTGGAAAGAGATAAATGCAGTTGACCCAGACACAAAAAATTGCTTTAATTTTGCAGGACAAATTGATTTAGATGAGATTCAATGGGTGAAGAAGATACATTTAGAGAGGACATTAATTGTTTAGTGGGGTGCTGCAGAGCATTATTATACAAAATACAAGTTCTTACCATGTCCTTAGAGATGAGGGAAACCAGGTGATGGCCTATACTATCAGGTTTCCATTTGAACCTTCAAGGTGCATTTTATGCAGGAAAACTTCCTAAAACATAAAATGTTTACATGCCCCCTCCCCCCCCCCCCCCCCCACACACACACACACACTCTCATTATTAGGATTAATTAATTTAGGAGTAAAGTTTTAATCTTTAAATATGAGGTTTTACAAAATTGTTTCCCTTCTTAATTATATAATTTATGTTTTTGGCATAGTCCCAGCATTTACATGTAGACAGGACTTCACTACAGTACAATATTGGAAGAAACCGGGATAGGGAATACTAAAAATTATATTTAAGAAAAAAAAAGAAAACACCTTAAGGTAGTCTTAAAGTGGTAGTAGGAATGACTTTGAAGTGACATTTTCACTCTTTCCACCATGCACATATGCAAATTGAATGGATGAAAATTGCATGCATAAACGCCCATATTCAAGTACAAGAGGATCTGAAGAAATGTTTCCATTTGCATACAGGTATAAGTACTCTCTGGCTATAAGGTACTTGCCACATGCAGACAGACAGAACACACTGCAATGCATTAAATGCATTAACACCTCTTAATACTAAAATCATAAAAACATGTATTTTTTACATGAAATACATATATCAGGATGTTCTTAATGTCTACAATAGACAAAGTGCATTTTTCCATTTTGTCTTAATTGCAAACACATGTTCTGGCATTCATACATATTTGTAATCGCTATCAGTCGCCATTTACACCTGCCTGGTAGCTGGTGCAAGTGATACGACTAAAAAACAGAGATGCCCAGAGCTTCAATTAGGTTAATCTGTGTGCGCTGGACCTTGGCACGCGCTTACTGTACATTGCCTATATTAACTGGTGTCAAGTCAGTTTCTGACCATGCGCAGAGCAATTTCACGCAAGAGACGGCATGCAACGGGACTATGCACATATTGCATATGTGCAAATTACAATTTTATAGTGCTATATAGGAGATTCATCTCATTAAATGGTCCAAGGGATGACTATCTGGGAAAGCTTGAGACATCCATTTGGGATACAGGAACTCCTCTATTTCCAGTGAGGAAGACTCTACAAGGTGCCTGGATCAGTGGTCAAAGTGGTGGTGTATCATACTTGCCAACTCTCCCGTAATGTCTGGGAAACTTCCGGATTCCCGGGTAGGTCTCCAGGACTCCCGGGAGAGTAACGTAGCCTCCCGCATCTGCCCACTTCCTAGTGAAGTGGGCAGAAGAAGATCTTGAATAAATTGATTCTCAGTGAATCGCAGCATTTGACCCCAGCTACCACTGTAAAATGATGTAATTGCGTTGTTACGTCACGGGACGAGGCCAAAATTGTGAGATTTGCGTAGACTCACCCCCGAAACTCCCACCTCCCCCAAGCAGCAGCTCCCGGACGCCGTCTAGAAAAATTTGGCAAGTATGGGGTGTATACAGTTCTATGCCATACCCCCACTTCTCCTACTGCCTTCATTGTAACACTATCAAATTCCATCCACTTACATATCCATTACATTTTTCATACCACCACTTCTAAATTTCCACTTCGACCACTGGCCTGGATAATATAGTCAAATGAAATAATTTGCTCAAAAGGGGAACCCAGAGCTATTTGAAGCAAAGCTTGAAAAATATCAACATAAATAGAGCCAAATAATAGATCAAATGCATTGTTCAATACTATTCTCCATGACTATATGTTATTATTTAATTTTTGCAGTACTAATTACGAAATCATAACAGACTTATTCTAAAATTTGCAGCATAGAATAAAAACTGCAATTTTGTTTTGCTGCCATAAAATAACCAGCATAATTATGATGTTAAATGTGTTTTCTGTACACATCTTAAAATCTAACGAGTGAGTAGTGAAAACAATTCCTCACAGCACCATATGAGTGAACAGGCAAAAAGAAATGTAATTGCTTTGAATTATCATGCAGTTAAAAAAAGAGAAATTCTCAAAAGACTGAAAATCTGGGGTCATGTTTTAAGTAGCACAGTTCACAAGGTAATATGTAGTATACCTTAGGCACCAGTCAATTAAAAGGAACATAGATGTCTTAATTATGACAGTTGTCTTACAGAGAAATACCAGCATTCACATCATTGAGACAAAGGATAAATAATTATCGTCTTTTGAAAATGTAAATTCCGTTCTATATACTTGTTTATATACTTCAAATAAACTTTTAAAAAAAACTATAACACTAGATGGATACATGGACTACATGGATAGATAGATAGATAGATAGATAGATAGATAGATAGATAGATAGATAGATAGATAGATAGATAGATGGATAGACGGATAGACGGATAGACGGATAGACGGATGGACGGATAGATAGATAGATAGATAGATAGATAGATAGATAGATAGATAGATAATTTCTAGTTACATCTTGAATAAGTGCTACCAAGATCTAACTACAACATAAATACTTGTAGAAAGTAGCGATAAAGCAATGTTTACAACATTTTTCCCTTCTGCCTTACTGTTAGCTACTACTAATTTCTATAAATTAAAATGAGATAAGTTCCACCCTTGTGTTATGGGACTTGTGTAATCAATGTGAGAAATATCTAACTTGAACTCTAACTCAATAATTGGATCAAATATTCTACGGCGTTATCCATAAACATTCTACTATATTGGATCTGGGACACTTTACCATTTATGATATATTGTATGATATGACAGATTTTTATCACTTCGTCGGCCTGTCTGGGGTCAATCTGTGCATGCAGGAGGTGGCTTGCTGACTCGCACATATGCACTTGAACTGGAATCCCAGATTTGGGCTTCTAGTTTCAGATTCGTAAAAAAAAATAAAAAAATAACTGTAGAAAAAGGAAAAAATGCTTTTTGTGATTAATGCTGAATACATCTTGAATCCTAAGATGGCAATAGCGATAGGACAGCGGCTGTGCTTGTTAATCAGGCTTCCCTATTGGAGACATAGAGCAAACATTTTATGTCTATTGCTTGTACACTCACCTACCTGTATTTTTTTCTCCTTCAAAATGTTCCTAATAATCTGCTGAGCCTAATCTCGTCTCCCAGGGTAACATTTGACAGCCAGTCCCTGAGCACACCCGTGGTGAAGTCTAGCGACTAAACACGTAGGGTGACCTCCCATACCGTTTCCTTTCTGTTGCTACACTTTGAAGTTGGCAGCTGGGTCACTTCCAATTTCTGAACCCAGAAGTGTATCTCATCTAGTTGTATCTGTTCCAAAACTGAAGGTATCCATTGCCGCATGCAGGTTAATAGAAAGGCTAAACGTTCTTCTATTGTGCCCTATGGACCAGTATTACGGGCAAATAAGCTGTTAAGTAATTTAAAAGTATGCAGGAAAAAACGCTTGCTTTTTTCCGTCTGTGACCGACAAAATGACCGTGTTTTGCGTTCTCCTGATTTATAGATAGATAGACTGATAGATAGATATAGATAGATATATATATATCGCAGTTGTCCTTTTTTCTAACATTCTGTTGGCTGTTTTACAAGGTGCCTGGGTGGCTTTTCCTTCTGCAGCTTGCAATGTAAGGGCATAATGAAAAATATTGCCATTTGTGAAGTGGAGTGAAGGTCCTTGCTCATGTAGAATACACAAACAGCTCGACTGCAGGGACAGAATTTTAATGTATTTGAGCAGTATTATAGAATGCACAAACAGCAAAGTAACTAAAGTATTAAAATCAGAACTCCACACATTGATTTGGAAATACTGAAGACGTTACTGTGGTCAAATTTCTCAACATGTACAGTACACACTTATTCATCCAATATATTGTGATTGCGGCTGTGCTATAATTATCTCTTTTGGAGGCAACAAGATAAATTAATTGATCAAGTTGGCTAATTATACCATTATCTAATGAACCCATCAGTAAGTCAATCACTACTCTCAACAAGCAGGGATGCCGAGAGAGGAGGGGGGCAGATACAAAGTACAGGGGCCCAGGCCTGTCTGGAGGCCCTGGCCTGTCTATGTAGTAGGAGAAGATTCCAAGTTGGTATGACCATGCCAACTTTGGCGACTCTGAAGGGGACCCAAGACGTTGCTGTATCGGGGTCCGATATTGTTCTTGGCAGCCCAGGACATACTATATTACTATATTACTCTTTGCTGGATAGAAAACTTGACCATCTTTCAAATACATACATAGTGTATATAAATATGAGCTTGAGTTATCTGGCACAATATAATTATTTTTATATATTGTATATATTTATACAAGTAAAAAAGAAGTAAGATTAGTGAGGTAATCAGTACAACAACAAGTGAAAACAGTAAGTTTGAGTACTACATTAATCATTTTTTACTATTAGACCATATATCTTTATACCACAACAATATATTTAAGACCCTCGATAATAATTTAACACCAACATTAATACACAAATATTAAATCACTGTAATAAAAAAAAAATTAAATGTATTTTTAAAAGTCAAGTCAAATCTTAGCAAAAGTCTTTCATTTGGAACTAGGAATTAGTTTATAAGTCATTCCCAAATTGATTTTAATGTAGTTCTGATATCACCCAAAATTCTTGTGACATATCCAGACTGGAATTGTGACACACTGTTTGGGAATCACTGATGCCGAAGATTGATTTTGAACTGAATGGGTTTTGAAATGAGAGAATTTTGTCATTTTGCAAAGTGGAATTATTATATATTTTTTTGTTATTATTATTATTCTTATTATTATTATAATTATTATTATTATTATCATCATAGATTTGTAAGGCGTCACAGTGCTCCGCAGCACCGTACAGTAGGAAAAACAGGATATATATAAAACAGGGATATACAAGGTAGATAAAATAAATTCAAATATGAAAACAAAGGGTATGGAGGACCTTACTCATTAGAGAGCTTACATTCTAAGTGGAAAAGGGCACAGCTGAATCAAGAGGAGCACATACAAACTCCTGCCAGGTGATACAAAATTTATCGTCACACACAGTGACCCCCTTTCGATTTATTCTCTAGGCCATGACAGCTAGAGAATTTTGAAAATGAGCTAATTGTTGAGATGCAAATGGCTGGAAGACCTGCAGGATGCTGCTGTTCATCGATGCAGGTGCTTTTCAACACCTTGGGTAAATTTATCAAGCTGCGAGCTTCCGGCAGGTTTGAAAAGTGGGTATGTTGCCTATAGCAACCAATCAGATTCTAGCTATCATTCTATACAATGTACTAAATAAATGATAACTAGATTCTGATTGGTTGCTATAAGTGAGATCTCCACTTTCCAAACCCGCTCGCAGCTTGATAAATTTACCTCCTGGTCCTCTTTTTATTTTGTTTTTTTGGGAGGGGGGTTTGATTTATTAATATCTATACATTGAACGGCGTGAGTATACAACAGGAACACTTCGTTTTACTGGTTGGGTGAAGGGAGTGTTGTCCAAAACTTTGCAAGGAGCGTAAAGTTCCTTTTCACAGTTCAGGATAGTATTCTTTAAACGGATGCAAAATATAAAAATGCAGGTGCTATTGTCCAGCAGTCTTACCATCATCCATAACAAAATTGCTTTGATACGCTGTCTCCAAAGAAACATTACATAGTCTGCCATTTACAAATGCTGTACATTAAGATCTGTTCTACATTTGCTGTGATATTTACAAAAGCATTTCCACTATAGCAACACTGTACAGGAAAATGACATTCTACAGATGATAAATGAAGTAATAGGTAAGTAATGTTTGATATATTTCAGTTTTTAAAGTGCAAGACAACACATGCATCTGTTATTTGTTTTCTGTGTTCTGTATTGATAAATGTATCTGTATATTATATAGGCTACAATCCATTCATTTATTTTGCCTGTCTACATTCTATAGCTCATGCCCTTGAAGTCACTACTGTTAAATAACTCTCTGGAAAAAGACAGACAGAAAGAGAAAAAAAAAACATATTATTGTGCTGGTCCATAGCAATAACAGCTGTTATGTAATTTTGTTATAAAGCTATTTCCTTCTGCTAGAAGGTCTTAGAAATAGCATTTGCTCATATAATTCTAATTCTATTTGTTTTATCCATCCGGTCTTCAATAAATAGCACAAATTAATCCATACCGAACATGTCATAGAGATAACCTTTACAAACGAATTAAATGATGCTGATTAATTCACAGTTATCTATTTTAAAGCCTTAACTTGAGTGCATACATTTTGTCCTTCTGGAAAATGCTGAAGACAAGTTTTCGAACTTATATGTATAAAAGGAGAGATTTCTTAAGCAGCGTTAATTCTCCAGTTCCTGTCATAAGTACAATTTTGGGGAAGCCAATGTTTGGTAATTTTTCCACATACATTTGTGTATTTCAGTCCTTATGTAAAAAAATATTCAGTAAAAGAAAAAATAAAACTTCCTATAATTTAGTGTTTATGTTGTTTTTGTTTAAAACAGGTACATGGGAGAGAGTGTCAGGTAGGAGAGGAGAGGACAGAATGCCAAGGGAAAGAGTGGTTGGTTTGAAGCGAATAGGATGCCTGGGTGAAGCATTCAGAGGACAACATCCCAGGGGAAGGAACAAGATGCCAAGGGACAGAGGGGGAGTGTGTAAAGACAGGGAAAGGGAAGACAAGGTCAGGGGAGAGAGGTAAGGGTGTCAGGGGAGAAAAGAGAGTCCTAAAAAAACATTCAATGCCACCACTACTTACTAGAGTGCAGAGCTGCTGGAATACTTCTTTGCAAGTTGTGCCCAAGCTGAAATAAGTTGAGGGCCAGGTTGAAGACCTGTTCTGCCAGAGTCACTGCCGGCAGTTCCTAATGTAGTGATATTAGATATAGCAGTGGCACATGCAGGGGGGTTTCTGGGTCTCAAGAAACCCCCCCCTCCGCTAAAAAAGTGCCCTACATATCGGCACTGTACTATACAGCAGCCTCGGCTTCTTTGACAGCGCCGCAGCTGCTGTATAGTGCAGTGCAGCCGAAACAGAGTTCTCTAGGGGGTTTTTTTTTTCCGGGGGTGGAGGAAACCCCCCCCTGAAAAATCCTCCGTGCACCCCTGTATAGATCGCAGCATGCAACACTAGTTCTGGGGGGAGTTACTAAAAACTACCTAGCCAATACATGGCTTTTAACCACGCAAAAGGCTTTCATTTTACTCCTCACAATGGAGGTGGCAGTAAGCTCTTCTTTTATTGGGGTGACATTCCCTCTTCCTAGGCGAACAATATAAACCAGGTGTACAATTTTGGTGATTTACTGTTGTACATTTGGCCCAAATTGCAAGAGCAATATTTATTTAATCTTTAAATCAATATTGGCATTACATTACTGGCCAACAGGTATATACATATTGAGTTAATGCCCTATATTAATTAAACCACAGTACAAGTTCAAATACAAATTTGCTAAACACAATGATATTTTAGAGCATGTATATATTATTATTATTATTATGAGTATTATCATTGATTTGTAAGACCCCACAGTGCTCAGCAGTGGAGGACAGTAGGAAACACAGGGCATCTATAAAACAGGGACATAGAAGGCAGAGAAAATAAATGCAGACCTGAGAAGGATGGGCAGGCCCTGCTCTTCAGAGAGCTCACAATCTGATGTATACAGAGTTACAAATGGAACTTTTAGAGAAAAACAGTTTTATGATTTTTTAATGAAATCAGTAAAAATGAAACATTCTGTGACGTAACAAATTGCTCACCAATTTTGTAATCAAGTTAAGTCTTTCTTGTAAAAGAGGAAATGTCAATTAGCACTGAGAGGAAAAACTATCTAGTCTGCTTTCCTTCTCATGCTATATTGTCTGTAGGGGATTATGTACTAAGTGGTTCATTGTGAGATTTGCCATAATTTTACAGTGAATATTATTATTATCCTTTTATTATTAAGCACCGGCCTACTGTATTATGTAGCAGTGAACATTAAGGGGATCATGACACAAACAAATACAATAATATGAAACAGAAGGTAATGATGACCTTGCCCAAATGAGCTTACAATATAATATATATAAATATATATATATATATATATATATATATATATATATATATATGTGTGTGTATATATATATATATATATATATATATATATGTGTGTATATATATATATATATATATATATATATATATATATATATATTTATATATATAGGTGTGTCAATTGTAAATGTGGAAATGGGTCAAGCTTTCAGCACAAGCAGGTCTTCATTTAAAGATAGGACTCAATTATTATTATTATTATTATTGTTATTTTTATTATTGTTATTATTAACCCTTTATTACAACTCATTATGTAGTAGTATACAGATCATATTATATTGAATAATCATTCACATGAGTACCTGCCCCAGTGGGCCAACATTGTCCAAAGTCATTTAACCTACCATTAACCTTTTGAATTGTGGGTGGAAAGCGGAGCAAGTCCAAAAACAGTGAACTTAGTTGGAACATACATGCCCAATATAGATAATGCCAGGGTTGGAATGGAACCCATGGCCCCAGTGTGTGAGGCTCCAATGCTAACCACCGTGCCACCCATGTGCCACCCATATATCAATGTACGATCAGGGCATTTCCAATACCATGTACACATCCTGTATAACTGTACCACTAAATTCAATATTTTCTTCTTTTCTTCTGCAGCACATTTAGGGAACCATTTATTTAAAAAGTGTTTAGAAAGTTAGAGCTTCTCCTTATTTACCAAACCCTCCCAGTCTTTGTGGCAAAGGCTTTTCCATGCATGGGGAAGCCTATTTACCAGGGATAGACTTATAAAAGTACAATTAAAAAAGTACAATTACTGCCGCTGAGTCCTAACGCTATTGCTAACTTAGGATAGCGAAAGCATGTTTTTTTAATTGCTATTTCATTTTTCATCCATACATATACATATATATATATATATATATATATATATATATATATATATATATCCATGTCCATCCATGTCCATATATATTACATCAATGTAACCAATAATGAACTAGTTCAACTCTTACCTGAAAAGTCATTTGAAGTTGACAGATATTTATTTTGTCATACTTATACACAATAGTATATTTTACTTAGAGAGCTACTGTATCTTTGACACTTTTTAGTAAGATTTTTTTTTTTTACTTGGGGTTATATGAATTATGTTCTCTATACTGTTATGTTATCTTGGCTCATTATTCTTTTTGCAAAGTGATAGTAAACTATCTTATTTAAAAAACAGTAAAATACTCAAGACAGTGGACATGTTTTATGTATGTATTTAGTTTAAAAAGGGATATGTAGTGAAATTTTGAAACACTCTTTCCTCTTAGAATTTTTTTTATTTCAACTCAGCCTTCTGGACTTTTTTTTTGTTAAAAAAAACCTCAACCTACACCGGCTTTCTGAACCCCTAGAACCTGATTCACAGGCAATGTCATCTCTTTGATAAACTCAAGGACAAGAGAGTTGAAAGATGTTCAACTGATTAAATGAGCATTTTAGGTTTTGTCTTATTTTTGTTTTTTGCTATATATTTTTAAGAGGAACCCATTATCACAAATATAAAGCAGCTATATTTTCCAAATTACAATAAATACAAATTGATTAAATATTGTAAAATGATTTGAATAATTATAATGCAATTCAGAATTTACTTAAGAAATTACTTTCCTAATAAAAAAAAACTTAAGTGTAAACAGATTGTTCAGTGAGCAGCCTTGGGTTCTAAATTCAGATTTCCAATATTTAAGAAATATTTTGCAGTATTTGGCTCCCCAGTACACACCAGGGCTTATCGAGCTGAAAAGAAGATATATTATGTTGCACACATAAAAACAGGTAAGGTATCTGTTATCTAAAAACTAATTTGACTAATTAAATTAAACTAAAATTAATTTAAAGAGGAAACCAGAGACAATGTAGTGAACGACATGGGGAAGTTTTAGATGTATTATATTGTAAGCATACACGGAAAACCCCATGTCCCAAGCGCTCTGTTTAATAGGTCTTATACTAGTACACAATATGCTATGTGCAATATGTACTTAGATGCTTCTCATCTTGCACTATGTTCTCTGGCGAAACATCTGTACCTCCCCTCATGCTTGTACCATTGATATACTAAAAATCCTTACAAAATATTATAAAATCACTTTTTTTTTCTCATTATGCAGTCATTTATATTACAGAATTTCATTTATGGTTTATAATTTACTGTATGTATTGAAGAAAAGAAAAGTGTATTCAAGCATACTAAAATAGGCAGACGAGTAATCCTCTGACAGTGATAATGCCAGAAATTATACTACATCATCATCATTTATTTATATAGCGCCACTGATTCCAAACTGCTGTAGGGAGAACTCATTCACATCAGTCCCTGCCCCATTGGAGCTTACAGTCTAAATTCCCTAACATACAGAGAGAGAGAGACTAGGGTCAATTTTGATAGCAGCCAATTAACCTAGGAGTATGCTTAAGGAGTGTCAGAGGAAACCCACGCAATTACAAGGGGAACATACAAACTCCACAGATGAGGCCATGGTTGGGAATTGAACTCATGACCCCAGCGCTGTGAGGCAGAAATGCTAACCACTTAGCCACCGTGCTGCCCCATTCATAACAAAACAAGAAGCTGCCTTTTAGATGAACTATATACAGTTTTTTAAAATAAATGTAAAAACAGATTTTTACATTTTAGCTAAATTCAAGAAAGTTGAACAGGTTTCATCTTTTATAAGTCGGTTCGACCATGTTTGAGTCAAACTGCAAATGTGCTTGAGCTTATATTGAAATTTTTGATATTGTAACTTTTTCTAATGGGCGAACCTTACATATGAACAGCAAAATTCGAACACTGTTCAAATTAAAACATGTTAAAATACTATTTAATTCTTAAAACAAATCTTATTTAGTGTTAGAAAATTGTTAAAAACACAAATTTTAATGCCTATGGCGAACCTCAAACGTGAGCGTTATAAATGAAACTGAAAGTGAGACGCAATTTTTAAACCACAAATTCATATTGGGTCAATTTAAATTTCACTGGTTTGTGGTGGAGATGTTCACTGACCCCCGTGTTTTGGTTTTGGTTTTGGATCTGGATTAACTTCATGTTTTGGTTTTGGCTTTGGCAAAACCACCCTCGCGTGTTTTGGTTTTGGTTTTGGTTCCCGATTTTTTCTAAAATCCCTTTTTTTTGCTAAATCACATAATTAGGCTTTTTTTTAATTATTATTATTAACCTCAATAACATTAATTTC